>NC_056739.1:931865714-931938214 GCF_019279795.1 Protopterus annectens
TGGACAGTGGTATGTTTGTAGACAACTATATAAGTGAACTGTGTTTTACCTGCAGTTTATACCTACCTCATACCTGGTATACCTGTGGAGGTATTATTTTTTAACACTACCTGACTGTTTCTATGCATATTCCCAGATTCCATGTTGATGTTATGCACATACCTCTCAGTCTCTTATTACACACTCTGGGCAAGTCTTGACAACATGCAGGTGAAATTGGGACATATTTTGACTATTGCCCTCATAAACCTTTGGTGAGCTGCTACAATGACAGGTTTGTTTTCATATACATTTCCTGAATATTTATAGGTCTGACAGTTATATGTCATTAAATGCTGCCTAAATGTCAGAGATCATCACACAGATTTGCCAGGGGGACAGGGTAACAGGCAATGGATATGGGCCAATTATCTGGACATTCTGGACAAATCTGTACAGTTGAGGGGTATGATTCTTCATACAGCTTACTACCACTCTCAAGATTCGAACCATGGCTGTGTCTGCTAAAAATAAAACATTGTACATCACAGTTGAGTGCGCTATATAGATATTGCTATGTATCTCTTCTCTAATTTCTGTCTATAAGTCTCCCATGGTTTTACAATCTGACCTTGTAATTATGACACTTTATACAAGGTTTCCTAGATAGTTTTATTATGTAGCACAGTGTGGATGACAGTGATGAGTAATACCTTATTATTCAAAGAAACTGCAACACTAACACTGCCATACAATACCAGACTAAACAGTACCAACCCAGGATTTCAATCTTTTATTTCGAGGCACAGTTTTCATATCTGACAGACCTGTGGGGGAATGTTTGTTAACACTACCTGAATGTTGCCACACATATTACCTGATTTCACATTATTATTATGCAGATACATCTCACCCTGTTACTGCACACACTCTGGTCATACCTTCACAACATGGGGGTGGAGATGGGACATACATTGCTTATTACTCTCATAACAATTTGGTGAGTTGCCAGAGTGACAGTATTTTTCTTATAGATATATTTGTGACAGTTATGTCTGACAATCAGTTGTATGTCATTATTTGCTGCCTAAACTTCTGGGATCATCCAACCGATTTACCAAGGGGACAGGGTGACAGGCAGGGGAATTATGCCAATTATCTGGACTTTCTGACAACATCTGTACAGTTTTGGGATATGATTCTGCATACAGCTTACTACCACTCCCAGGATTTGAACCATGGCTGTGTGTATTAAAAATACAACACTTCATGTCTCATTTGAGTGTGTTATTTGGATTATGTTGTCTATCTTTTCACTGTTTTCTGTCTAAGTCTCTCACTTGTACTATATGACCTTGTGATTACAACAGTCGTATAGAGACATTCCTACACGTTTTATTTATGTAGCACAGTGTGGGTAACAGTGCTTAATCCAACAATACTGTTAAGAGAATGCAACACTACATCACCATATGATACCAGAGTAAACACAAACAGTCCAGGAGTTAGACCTTTATTGCCAGGCTGTTACCCTTTTATTTACATACAACCTATATGAGACCCTTCCTGCCATATTGTCTGGTTTATTCAGTGCATGCCATACACAATACAGATTTTATACTGTCAATTAACTTTATACTACTTTTTGATTTATTTCTTATGACAGTACATGAAAGATTATTGCTAACCTGCCTTGCGATGCAGCCTATGTAGCCTACAGGCATGGGATTCCTGTTTTACAGCCCACTCTGCTGCCACTGTCAAAGACATAAGAGGAATATTTAGCCATACCAATCCATAATATACACAAGCTGGCAATTATTAAACAGGTAGTAGGATGAGTACTTACACACGGCTGGGACATTACCCAACTGCCTAGCTTCTTGGATCCACTGATCCAAGAGCTCTCTCTTCCTCCATTTCAGGTCAGCATAGTGATGCCTGACCTTCTCACCAGTTAGAGGGATGCCAGTGGCACTGGTGAGGTCACAGGCGAGATGGTCCCAGGCTTCTGCTTTATATAGGGAATCCTGGTACTGGCCCTGCAGCAATCTCTGTTCATGCCTTTTAACAAGGAGTCCTGCCATGACTTTGGACTCCTGGATGCCCCAGCGCTGCACTCAGAAGCGCAATTCTTCTCCCACACTGGCCATAGTGCCTACAGGATAAAGCTAAAACCAGTTATGAGATGTATTACCACCTGTGGCATTTAAATAGGGCCAATTTCCGACACTTTGCCGTGATTGGACGGTTTTGAAAATGCTAAGCTATGGACAAACCTGCTTACCTAAGGTTGACATTGCTTAAAGGGGTATACCAATGGGCAGATTGATTTAGCTGGGATACACATTGCTTACACCTAGTAAGCAGGGGTGTGCAATGCTTAGTGTTGCTTATTTTTAAATTTGCACACTATTTGCTGTTTGGCATTGAGTTATCATTTATTATGTGTTATATATTTGTTTAGTATCCATGATTTATGTGTATGTACACTGTATGGGGTCCTTGTGTTTATTGGGGGATTTCACCACTTTATTACAATGACACCTTACATCTGGACTTAATGTAGTACTCCCGTTCACATATATATGTTATGTAGTAGGTTATACAACATAAACCTGTTTATAGAGTCCTTTCACATGTAAATTGTGATTTTGCTATAGTGAGCATCTGTTTGGATATACCTCAGTTATGTGTACAGCTGTGATGGCTTACTGGTTAGCTGCTGTGACTATAATGTGCAGGGTCCTGTGTTCAAGACTTGCAAGGGCTGTTTATTTTGTTGCTGGGCAGAACAGGGGCTGTTGGATACAGAGTGATTAAGGCACTTTTAAGCAGGTGTAAGTGGGTTTGCATGAGTTTATGCGATGGTAAGCAATGGTAACTTCTGGTTAAATATGCTTACAGAGAGTTAGCTTCAAAATTGCTTAACCTGTGTGTGCATTGCTTACCCCCATGCAAACAGGCTTAAAACCACTTACTACTGCTTAAAAGTGCTTATTCCTGCTTAGTCCTGCACTAATTTAGAAAGAAATGAAACATGGGTCTTGGGAAAGTGGTAGATTTGGACACTATATGGATTTATCATTCATTACACATTATACCTTTATTTAGTATCCCTGATTCATGAGTACGTATACTGTACGGGGCACTTGTGTTTATCTGTGGACTTTTCCACATTATTACAATGACACCTAACATCTGCACTTAATGCAGTACTCCAGTTCACAAATATATGTTATTTAGTAGGTTATACAGCAAAAAACTGTTCATAAAGTGATTTCACATGGAAAATGGAATTTACTACAGTGAGAATTGAACTGAGAATAACTGCTCACAAAGTGAAAACACTGACCACTACACTATTGCAGTTCTGCTTCAATTGAATGTATCTTGCTATGTATCTTCTTGTGCTATTTAAGCTACAGTATGCATAGCTAAGCAATTGGCAAACCTGCGCACCTACGGTTAAATTTATTATCTGTTTGAAAAAAAAAATTCTATACTGTTATTTTCTCTAGGAAGGGACATATTTCACTTATTGCTGTGGATTTCTGCATGCATCTGCACTTTTGGTAGACATCCTAGTAACCCCCCATACCTCTCAACCTCTTCAGGCAAACTATCTGGACAAAGCTTGACAAACTGTGGTACAACTACGGACATATTTTAATTATTGCTCTTATAAACTTGGAAAAATTGCTGGAGTAACAGGATTTGTTTTAATATACATTTTCTGATGGATTTTGTTGTCTGAGACTCAAATGCATGCCATTATTGCATGGCTTCATTCCTGACATCATCCCGTGATTTCCCTGTACAAATGGGATACAGACCAACTGTATAGGCAACAAATCTAGACATTATGGGATGATTTGTACAGTTGGGAGGTATGCAACCTCTTATGAGCATTCTCGCTCATTGTAATTGCTGAACTGCACTTCCTGAGTGCAGGGGCATGTGTATTCTGAGAGCTCTGCTCTCAGAAACACCCCCTGCACTCGTCCATGCTCCATGTCTGTTTAGGAGCAGAGACAGTTCGCCTTCATTACTATGCATGGTACACTGCCGTACTGTCTTTAAACGGTTGTTTCTGTGCAGGAATAACTTTTTCCTGCATGGGAGATTAGTGAATCCCAGGCTATGAAACAATAAAAGTTTTATATTACACTATAGCAGAATTAGGTCGAATAACTGAACTGTGATAGATATATGGTAGAAAAAGATGTGTATAGAATTATTGTAGTATATGTATATGTTACAAAAAGAATGAAACAATGTTTGGAAAAAAAATTAATTATGCTGGAGTGAATATGAAAATAATATGAGGGGAATTTTAATTGTGATTTAAGAAAAAGAAAGAAGGAAATGATGTTAACATTATATCAGAAATAATAAAAAGTGGAACATTTTATATATGGGGCAATGAGGTTTGGACGTATAAATAGAATGATATAAAAATGGAAATAGATTATTTTGTAATGTCTGATAGTTTGAAAATTGTGCAAGGAGGAATAAAAGTGACAAGTTTTTCAGATCATTTAGCAATCTGGGAAGAAGTTCAAGAAAAGGAAGGCTATGTAAGAATAGGTAAAAGTATTAAAAGACGAAATAAAAAGAACTAAATGAGGAAGGTATCAAATAGATTAGAGAGATTAATCAATTATGGAAATATCTTGTATATATGAGATCTATATAATATATATTACAGTTGGTGTATATTGATGTCAATGATGTTAATGGTGGTGCTGTTGTTTAGTATTGCATAATGAATTAATATTTAGATATGGGTTTTAAGAGTTGTAACCTATCATGGTTACATGTTTTATCATGTTATTTAATTTTAAGTATAAAAGGTGGAGTTTTTATGATGGTTGCTATTCTGATGAAGTCATATGGTTTACAACTGATGAAAGCACTTAATTAAAGTCTGAGTTTTTTCCACTTGTGGTCTAATTGCTTGTTCTTCAAATGTCTTGGTAGTGGAATTTTGTGTTATTTGAGTCTTATGTATGGAGCAGGAAGCGAATGTGGAAATGACTACAATGGGTTCCACACAGGATTTAGTTACATCTATTGGGAAACTGTCTTCACTTATCAAGGTGTTGACAAAGCAATTGTCTGGCTTCAGCAGGACTTTTGATTTTTTTAGCTACTACATTTGGCAATACTAATGTTATGGCCGGAGCTTCATCTAATTCGCAAGTTTCTACTATTCCTCCCAGACAGGGGAGTCCGGGTTCATCATCGTCATCGCAAACAAGGCATCCCATTGGTCATGGAGACACAAGGGGAGGAAACAACAGCACATCCAATAACAGAGCAGAGCTTGCACCTTCATTTTCATTAGCTGAGTGGATTCATGAGGGTTCTCAGTGTGAATTCAATGTGAACAACAGAATAAATCTTGGGACTTTGGACAAGCAATTAAAAAACTTTGAGACTGAGATATTGAAGTTATGGAAACTTCAAACAAAGAATAGTTATCTCAGAGAGTGTTTACAGAGAGAGCAAATACAGAGGGGGCTAAGAGTGTGGTATTTTCCAATGGGAATCACCAATGGTTCAAATTTATATAAAGAATTAATTGGTTTATTTAATCATCATGGTTGTGAACTGTTGGAAATATTGGTAAGAGACAATGAGAAGAAAATCAGTTTAATTAAAGACAGATTTGATATACTTAATGGACATATTAACAATGACTTACATTTTCATTTGAAAATTAATGAATATAGAGAGGTATTTGTTAATGTTGACAAGGTGATACTTGGAATTAAAAATAAAAAAAGCAAAAAACTTGATAGAGTTAGGACTGAATATGAGAATGGGAAGGCATATCCCCTTCTTCAAAGTGCATATATGCAAAAGCCTCAAAAAGAGAGAGATGCCTTTGTGGACACTGGTGATGAAATGTTAACCAACAATGATCAAAATGTGTTTAATGGTGCTGAGGCATTCTATTTAGTACAACCCCACAGAGGTCAGAATGGTTACTCAACTGGAGACCTCAGAACTACAACGGGGGAGGATGAACATTATGAGTTACTCAGATTCATTCTTCACCAGGGGAAGGCCTCAGTGGGAGAGGGGGAGAGGAGTAGTGATGAGATGGTGATCACTGATTTGGTCAGTGAATGCAATGTGGTTATCAACAATGCTGGCGACTATAAGATATATAATTTGAGTGATGTAAATGTTACTGCTGAATGGGCCAGCTTGTTTCAAAAAGGCCTTAATTTTGTACCCTCTAGAAAACCAACGATTGAAAGTGCATTAATAGAATTGAAATGATATGTTAGATAGCTAAACTTTATATTTTACTTTGAACATGAACAGCAAGGAGACTGTATGATGGAATGTAAGAAATTTAGCACATTTAATCCACCTTTGCACCCAATATTACAAATATTTGAGAATTTATGCAGTAACCAAATAAGACAAATATACAACACTAATAGAGGAGACATGACATCCAGTTTAACCTCTGAGGAATTTAATTTACTTAACAGCATTATTTGTGACATGTCAATAAGAGTCATGAAACTGGACAAGGGAGGGGGGCTTGTAGTAATGGATTAAAAGGCAAATGTAGAAAAAAATGTTATTGTTTCTTTTTAGTGACCCTTATGAGGAAGTGTCGGTCAATGAATTAAATATAGCTTATAGAAATATTGATATTATATTAAATGACCTGTTAATTGACAATCAAATAACACTTAATGAATTCCATTTTCATAGACAAGTCAGCCCACGTATACCAACGATATTCAGGATACCGAAAATCCATAAATGTATGGTAGACCCTCCCTTGAGACCAATAGTGGATGCAAAGGGATCCAAGACTTTAACTATGGCTAAATTTATTGTCTTCCATTTAAAAATGTGTTTAAATAGTTATACCCACTTTTTGAGAGACTCTTGGGACTGCTTGAAAAAATTCCATAGTGAGTTATATTCTGATGATCTAGTGTTGATGACAATTGATGTCCAAGGTTTGTTTACAGTTATTCCCCATGATGATGAGATTGCAGTGTTCTATGACTTCATATCTGCAAACACCTGACATGGCTGGACACTTATGTTTAGAACTTTGATGGAATTGATTCTTAAAAACAATTTTATCCTGTTTGATAATCAGTTATTTTGACAGAAAACAGGTGTGGGCATGGGAGCGACATGTGCCCCAGTGTTTGCGAACATCGTATTTACTCAATAAGAAGACACTGTAGTTTTTACATCAGACCTATTTAAATATGCAAAATGTTATGGTCGCTTTTTAGAAGACATTCTAATTTTTTGGGAAGGTTTCCAGGAATTATTAGGGGAATTTTTTGCCCTCATTAATTCAAGCACTAATTTTCTTCGATTCACTATGGAGATGAATTTGGATGTGATCCACTTTTTAGACATTACTATATACAAATATAGGGTGAATCGTACTTTTGTGTCAACTTTATATAGAAAGCCAACATATTCAAATGCATTGCTGCGCTTTGATAGCTATCACCCTATCCACCAAAAAAGGTCCTTAGTTAAGGGGCAGGGTGTTAGGTTGGCAAGGATGGTGAGTGATTATAGTATGTTTCTCAATGAAGTGGTGACACTGAAGAAAATGCTCATTAGGAGAGGGTATCCACAATTATTTATTGACCCCATTTTGGAAGAAGCCATCAGTAAAAGACTTGAAGAGCAATTTTCCCTAGTATTAGGGGTGTTAAGTCATGAAACTAGACCCATAAATGGAGTTCCTGGTCAGGATAACATAGAGAAGAAGTTCTATAATAATGCCCTAGTATTGACATACAACCCTTTATTCTATAATATCAATGAAGTAATTTTTAACAGCTGGGCTCTATTTAGTGGTATTAGTGATAGTATAAATAGAATAGGTGAAAAACCAGTGGTCATATTAGAAAGAAATGAGTCCAAGGAACAAAAAGGACAAATGAAAAAATGTGGACACTGTGCGCAATGTCCACATATTATGGAAAATTATTTTGTTGATATTATGGGTTATGGGGAAGTTTTCCTTAAACATAGGCTTAATTGTTGGAGTAAAAGTTTAGTTTATGTGGCTGTGTGCCAGCAATGTAGATTTTTTTACATTCTGAAAACCATCAATAGTCTCAATAAACGTATTTATCAACATATGTATGACATTAGGAAGGGTAATTTAAATAACGCTTTGACAAAACATACTATAGAATTTCCCAATCATCATTTTAAGTTTAGTGGCATAGAGCAAGTGGTTGACCATGGTAGAGGGGGCCGATTGAATTGTTTCTTGAATTTAAGGAATTAATATGGCAACTTAGGTGTGACACAACAAAAACACCTGGGCTCAATGACACAGTGTCCATTTCAAGTCTGTTAAAATTAAAAGCAGACTATCATATGTGAAGTTTAGATAGTCACCATGTCAAAAACAAATAATGCTTGAGAAATAATACAAAGGTTTAGTAAAGTATTAGTCAGGTTAAAGTATAACTTAATACAGGATGACCATGGTTATTTTTAGTATATTTTAATGTCTTCCAAAAAATATATATATTACAGTTGGTGTATATTGATGTCAATGATGTTTAGTTAATGGTGGTGCTGCTGTATTACATAGTATTGCATAATGGGTTAATATTTAATTATGGGTTTTAAGAGTTATAACCTATCATGGTTGCATGTTTTATCATGTGATTTAATGTTTATGTATAAAGGGTGGAATTTTTATGATGGTTACTATTCTGATGAAGTCATATGGTTTACAACCGATGAAAGTGCTCAAAGTCTGAGTTATTTCCACTTGTGGTCTACCTGCTTGTTCTTCAAATTTCTTGGTTGTGGAATTTTGTGTTATTAAAGATCATGTATATATGAAATATTTTGTAAAAATTGGACAAGTTGGTGGATTTTTAAAGAAAAACAAAAACTTTGTGTACTAAATTTTAAAATTTGCCCTTGTCAAGCCTGGACTTAAGCCCCCACCATTATACCTCACTTATTCTGTCCCCTTTCTTCTAAGTATTCCATTGATTTTGATGCATACTAAAGTTACTAAATAAATACTGTTGGACAAAACTCGTCTTGTATATATGTAAATATATTGTTTCTCTGTAAAAAAAGTGCATGCATTTCTATTCTATTTTTTAACTTTATTGTAAAACAAATTTCTGTTTCACTTTTTGATTCTAAAGTTTGAACTTCTGTAATTTGTTTATGTATGGAGCTTTTCTCCTCGGGTCTCCACTGAAAATGGGCCACAAGCCTAGCTGGACCAATCTGGTTAACAAATGTCAATAAATAAATAAAATATAAAAAGTGTTTTTGGAATGTCAAGATGTGAGAAGAATAATAGAAAAACAAAAGTATAAGCAGGTGAGTCAGGAAGTATTTAGGGAAGTTTTAGGAGATAAGATAGATTTTTTATGAAAGAAATATATGAAATGAACAAGGAGAAAATTAAGAAAATGCTATTTAAGCAAGATATTTTTTACAAGGGGAAAAGCAGGAGGGTGCACCTTATTTAAATAAGATAAAAGAGAAAAAGCATATAAAAGGATTGAAAGATGATAAAGGGGAAAGAGCGATTACACAGGGAAAAATATTTGAGGTAATAAGAAAATATGTAAAAATACATTTAGAAGGAAGGAGATAAAAGAGAGTCAAAAAATAAAAAAAAAATCTTTAAAAACAATAAAAGTTTAGAAAAAAGTCTAAAACAATTTGATGATATTTTAAAATAAATAAATATTGAAAAAGTGACCAGACTGGATGGGATTGAATATTATATGTATAATATTATGGAAAAATGGCAACAAGTATATTTTGTCGAAGTACTAAATGAATGGTTAGAAAAAGGAGTGGCAGAACAAGAAATATGTACTGGGATGATGAAATTCATATGGAAGAAAGAAGAAAAGGAGGGAATAAGAAATAAGAAATTGGAGACTGAGTGTAATGAATTATACAGATAAGATATTCCTGAGAACAGGGAACAGTTTAGGAAATAAAATGGATAAATTGATTGAATATACAATTTTTGAAAGAAAAGGAAAAGGAAGTAAAATTATTAAAGATAGTGAGAGAAGTGATAGATGATATTATACATAAGAAGACTGAGGCTAAAGTTATGGTATGAGATTTGAGTAAAGCATTTGATAGGATACAATATGAATGTTTATGGGATATATTGAAAGAATGCAATATAAGTGATAAAATAGTAAAAGTCGTACTTCAGTGTATAAAAATAATAATGTACTAGTAATTTTAAACTGATGGTTAAGTGGAGAAATAAAAATAAAATGTGGTATCAGGGAAGGATGCCCAGTGAGTAGCATTTTGTTAGCATTAACTGTGAATGTAGTTGTTAATAAGATGAACAGAATATTATGAATAGCACAATATGAGATGAGAGAAGGAGTCCAATTACCATTTTTTTTTTACCTAGGCAGATGATATGGTTTAAATTACTGAGAATAAAGACTGGATGGAAGAGGGGATTAAACAATTGCAGCAGTATTTAAAACTGGTTTATGTATGAATAAAGACAAGAGTAAAGGGAGTGTAATAGCAGATAACATAGAAAGTGCTCAGTTTAATGAAGGGGTTATAAATATTTTGTGGATAAAGTTTGAAATAAGTATGCATAGCGAGAAACAATGGAAGAAGACTATACCAAAAATAAGAAATATATGTATGTTTTGGAAGACATACATGACGGTATATACAAAAAGGTATACTTAATAAATTCAATCCTTTTTGGTCAAATTGCATACTGAGCAAGATTATACATGATTCTGTTAAGATATGAGGAAATAATTCATGTCTATTTTCTTTTCTTTTATATGGTGATCAAGGTTAATTGTAGTTAGAAGAGGGATTTTGTATGTCAAAGAAAAGGAAGGTGGGCCTAGGATTACTAAATTCATTTGTTTCTGAATCTTTATAAAGTATTTATAGGATTGAAAACTGTGAATAGAAATTTAAGAAATGAATAATGAAACTAATATAAGGAATATTGGGAGAGGATATGTACAGGAAAACATGGAAAGGTTACCTAAATGAGGAAATGAAAGAATATCAAAACAAAATTGTCTTATGGAAACTGAATATAAAAGATATAGAACAAACAGAAAAGAATGGTATATTAATATAATGGATAAATATTATTATATTTATCCATGGAGTAATTTTGAACATGAAAAAAGAAAAGCAATGGATCCAAGATGGCCAACTGATAGCAGCAGTTTTTCAGAGCTCCATGAAACTAATATAAAAAACAGGAAATAACATATTTTATTTTAGCAAAAAGACTTAAAATTGATGGATGAAAGTATAAACTACATTATTAGTAACTTTGGTGAACTTAGGAACATTTTTTCCTGTCAAATTATAAAGGAGAATATATAATTTGTGGAGATGAGCACTTCAAAAACTTTTCATTCTGACATGGCTTTAAAAAAAGAAATGCAGCTTGTGACATCTGCTCTACAAGAACTCTCATTAAAAATGGATGATTTTAAGGAGAATTTACAAAATCACAAGGAAAATTGTCAGAAACAGATTCTCTCAAGAAACTTATACAGCAGCATCAATCCAGAATAACACATTTAGAAGCATCCCTGAATAATCTTGATGGAAGACTGAAGGAAGAAGAAAGCCAGAAAGATTTTCTCATCAAACAAAACATTTGGCTTCTCAATAAAGTGGATGACTTGGAAAACAGGGATAAAGGGTCAAATATAAGGATTTTTGGCATTCATGAGAAAGCTGAAGGAGAAGATATCATTTCTTTACTGAATACCTGGATTCCAGAGATTTTAGATTTAAAGGAGGGTCTGTCCTTTGGTATTGAAAGGGATCATAGAGCTTTAGGAAAGCCAGTGTCAACATCCTTCTCTACTCCTCCCAGATCAATAGTCATAAAGTTTTTATCTTATTTGGACAAGGAGTTGGTTCTAAAATCTACCTGGAGGAAAAGTCCTTTAAAATTTAATCAAAACCCAATTAGGGTTGATAATGACTATTCTACCAGGGTTTTGGAACAGAGGAAAAAAAGCTTGTCCATTAATAAAACTGTTAAAGCAGAATAACATCAAAACTCAGCTTGTCTTTCCTTCCAGAATAAAAATTCTATATCAGAATGAAATTAGATCATTTAATGCCCTAGCGAAAGCTACTGCCTTTATTAAAAATAACAACATTATTTCTTTACCTGAAGATATGGAATGGGCATCTGCATCTCTGAAGAGAGTTACTGGTAAATCTTCTTGGACTGATGTTAAAAAGAAAAAACAACAAACTGAGTCAAAGATTGCTGTTCCCACTAAATCTCTCAAAGCATCTACTGCAATTGGACTTTATTTGTGTTATACTTGCTAAATCAAGTAAGATATGTCATGACAATATTTTTCTTATTGCATTTATTTCTCTTTTTGCTTTTTCATTTCTATACTTTTTTTGTTCATATAGAAATTAAATAACTGTTAATGCTTTTAGTATTTTAGTATAATATTACTGGTTTATTGAGTGATATAATTGAACAGTAAGCTATCTTTGTTTTTATGACCTTAGGATGACATGCTTTATTTCAAATAATAGATAGCCCTTTGCCCTGTTAAATGTTCTTCTGAGTTATTTCACAGGCATAGTCACTGCTTAGATTATTTATCAAAACTGTTTTGGATACATGGGATAACAGGGCATATCTGATTTTGTATATATTAATTTGTTTTTTTTAATATTTATAACTTCTGATTGTTTCAGAATATATATTGGTACCTGTGTGAACAAAAAGTTGTTTACCGGCTTTTGACATAAATTTTGTCTCTCTGACAGTTATATGCTTGTATGTTTTATGGCACAATGTTTTTAAATGGTTACAGCTTATGTTTCCTGTAGAGTTTAATGTTAAAGTACTGTTTCCCCCCTCATTGGCATCAAATGTTATTTTACTGTTTGGAAGAATCTGACAGCTAAACTTTACATTTGTTACTGTAAATAAGCAGACTTTGTGACACAGTTAAAGTGAGGTCAGGTAACTGCACTGTGTAGTGTGCTGTGCAGGAAAATGTCAGTTTGAAATCTAAGAAGTGAAGCTTTCTTACTTAGCTCATGACATCATGCATTCTATGCATGCAGATCAGATTACATTACATCTAATGTGTATATGCAAGCCTAATTGTGAATGTCAAGTCTCTGATTGGTTAATATAGCATAGTAGGCTTCTTTTACAAGAATTATGAGATATACTGTCTGCAAACATATTCATGGTTCCCTTTTATAATAGTGACTATAGTATATATACAGAAATGTTATTTTTTCTTGTAAACAGTTAATTATAGCTACTATTTCTAATGAATATATTGGAGTTTTTTATTAATAGATCTTTATAAATAACTTTCCTATGCAGTTAGCAAATGTTTAGTATAAGTTTATACATTTACAGGAAATGCTTATGACTAATGGTAATAACTGTAAGGATACTCAAACACCATACTAAATCCTAGCAAATATATGTATGGATAATTTTGATTGAACTATAATTACTTTGCATTTAATATGTTGATTTCCTTATAGTATCCTAGATATTATTTATATTTCAGATGTTATGTTTTCAGTTATTATAAAGTCATGTTTTTAGTATGTTAGCACTTTATGACAGGGAAAGAGCTCAGTAATATCTATGACTTGTGATAACACAACCAAACAAGCTATGAGTTTCAGTATTACCCTATTATTATGGTAGATATTTACAGCTATCTTTATCTTAATTTTGTCTTTGAGTCATTCACTTTTAAGTCCTGTTATCCATAGTACGTTTTATATAAATAATGTTTTTTACTAATTTTTGTCATTTTAACTGATGCCAGTTAATTATTATTGATTTTAGTCAGTTATTTAAACATCTGATATTCTAAAAGTTTAGGAGTTAATTAAGGACAAATATGTCTTATGGAATATTTCTAAAAATCTATGTTAACATCTTTTGAGAATGACACACACTCACTATGTGCATACACCCAATTATCGTGAAGTTTTTATTTAGTGGGAGTTTGTCATGATAAAATTTATTCAGAGGGCAAGTAAATACAAATGCTAAATGATTCTTTGATTTGTTCTGCCATTCTGAAGTTTTTATTAGAACTAATACAGATGACATGCTTAGGTATTTTAGGTAATCATTTAAATTGTTAATAAAGCTAATGTTTCCTTAGTCTACTAAGCACTAAATTCATATTATATATCTTAATATGTCTCTTGCTTCCTTAGTGAATAATTACTGTATAAATGTTTAATGTTTTTAATAATAGTATATGTAACTCATCTCTAAAACCTAACTGGAATTAATATCTGATTAGTTGTTTATCACTATTTTTCTCTTAATTTATAATATATTCTCCATTTTTTACTTTGTTTTCATGGGCTCGAACCAACAAAGGTTGATGCTTGGGATAGGTAGTCTAGCAGATTTAGTTTTGTTTGCTAGACTAGGAATGTATCTTATTCCATGTATAGGGTATATTAAAGTTTATATCAGCATGAAATATGCTCATTTTTTGTTATTTAACTGTTTTTCTAGTTTTGAAATGCTTGACACAATTGTTTTACTTTTATCTTTCATGGGGAAAGTTATTTGGATTGAGATAAATAGAAATACAACAATTGATATTCTATAGTCTATTCAGGAAGAGTATTATGTATACAGGGTTCTATTAATACAAGTTCCTTTATTATTTATCTTTAAAGAATTCTGACATCGATTTAACTTTGATATCCTTAAATTCTAATGGCTTAATCAACCCATATAAGAGAGCCAACCTACTAAGGTATCTTAAACTAAACAAAGCTCAAGTAGTTTTTCTCCAAGAGACACACTTTAAAATAAATGACACATGTATGTGGGGCCCTAAGGAATACAGAATACTTACTCAATCTTCTTATAAAAATAAGACTAGAGGAATAAAAATTCTATCGAAAAAGACTTTCTTAAATCCCCAAATCATTTACAAACATGTAGATAATGATGGACTCATGGCCTTAGTTATACTTAAGTTTAATAATAGAATTTGGACCCTTGTTCATTTGTACTGGTGCCCAGGTATGGGGGTTGGACTAGCTAAGAAACATTTAGACTTTATTACAATTATATCTAAAGGTAATATTATACTAGGAGGTGATTTCAATTTTTATCACAGATATTACAGAAACTACCAATAGGAAATCTCATAGACTATTGTCCTCAGCCAAACAGTTAAAAAATGGAAATAAATGTTTAAATTAAAAGATACCTTTAATGCTTTGGGACCAAATTCTTTACTATTCTCACACCAGGATTATAGGCATGGTACCCAAACTAGAACAGATACAATTTATATCTCACAAGATCTTTATTCTAAAATATTGAATTTTTCAATACAACCTTGTCCCTTTTCAGATCGTAATTCCCTGTTGTTAACAATACACTTGGAATTCAATTAATTAGTTATTACTTCAAGGATTCCTTCATATATCACAAAAAATAAAGACTTTAAATCTTGGATAACCTCTGAACTTCAGCTTTTCTTAGAGATTAATTGTAAAACTGAAGCAAACACAATTATGGTTTGGGATTCTCTTAACTCATTACATCCGAGTGACGCCTCCAGGTGCATCTGCAGTTACCTCCTACTGCTCCTCTAGGTGTCAAATATTACTTGTTCATATTTGCATTAATAATTCCAAAACCATGCCTTGTACAAGGTATCAGAATATTTTATCTTGAAGCATACATGATACAAACACAATTGTATTGATATTTGACCTATGTCAATGAGTATTTGTTAGAATTGTAAGGTGATAATTTTATTTTTTAAAGGCTCAAGCCATGCCCACTAGGAGTTAAAGGTACACAAGCAAATGAGCTGTACTGGAGGGAATGAGTTAAGGCCTATCTATGTGGTAAAACCATTAGCTGGTACAAAAATAAAATTAAAGAATGGGACGCCGAGTTACAGAAACTCCAAAATCAAATACTATCTCTTAAATCTAATAAAAACATAATTGTTACAGATAATAATAAGAAAATAGAAGAAGTAAATAAGAAATACAATGAAATATTATCCATAAAACTAATTTAGCTATGGAAAACTGAAATTAAATTCTTATGCTACCTCTCCTAAGCATCTTCATAACATATCTATGAAAGTTAAGATACAATCAAAAAATAATAACACTGATAGTATCTTTCATAAAGGGAAAAGGAAAAAAGTCTCGGACATAGGGGACATTCTGGAGGCTTTTAATTATCATTATGCAGAGCATCATAAAGATAAAATAAGTGCAAATGAATGTGAGAAGTTAGAGAATATAGTTCCCAACATAACAAGAATTCCTGAGGAACTTGTTAGCTCTACAAAAACTTATTTCTCAAAAGGAAATTATAGATGGGATTAAAGGAAGAAAGTCTAATAAAGCACATGGAATAGATGGCTTAATTATTGAAATTTATAGATTGTTCACTTCTTCTATAATCTCTCTCCTACATAAAACCTTTCTTGAAGTTCAAACATTAGCAAATATTTCTGCTTCTTGTAGATATTCTCTAATTTCCCCTATATTAAAAGAGAATAAGGACCATAATCATTGCAACTCATATAGACCAATTTCTTTGTTGAATAATGATTATAAACTATTTATGTCAATTATGGTCAATAGATTAAAAATACCCATATCTAAAATAATTAATGAAGACCAAACTGGTTTCACACATAACAGGCATACACAGGATAATATTAAAAGAGTATTAACTCTGATAGATTACCTCAATAGAGGAAACCACGAAGCCTTGATAATAGGTCTAGATATTCAAAAGGCCTTTGACTCCTTAAATTGGGGTTATTTATTTAAAGTCTTACAGTTATTTGATTTCTCCCCTTTCTTATAACAATGATAAAGAAAATCTATGAAAATAATCTAGAATATGCCAAATTAGGTCCCTTTACTTCCAAAGCAATCCAAATCACTAGAGGTACTAGACAAGGATGTCTCATGTCCCCTATCTTATTTGCTCTGGCCATAGAAATACTTGCCATTTTAATACGTAACAACCCAAAGATAAGAGGTATAAATATATATGACCAATATATTTCTAAAATAATGATGTTTGCTGATGATGTCTTACTTACCTTACCCAACTCTAAGGAAGTGTTAGGTGAAGTGGATATAGTAACAACAAATTTTCAAAAAATCTCAGGACTCTCCTTCAACAAATCTAAATCAAAATATTTATTATTAAATAAAAAAAAGAGCATACAGGTTTCAGTTAATCATATTATTGGAAACCAATTTCAACTCTAGACTATTTAGGAATAGTCCTAGGCAAGAATATAGAGGAAACCCTACAGCTTAACTGTGCTAAAGCCATAGACTTAAGACATTAATAAGCAAATGGAATAATTTGTTTATAATTTGATGATAGGTTACAACTGATAAAACTGGCCCCGAGATTAGGCGTGCGCCGACTGTGTGGTGTGAAGATGGCGCAGTAGCTCCAAATGCATATTAATGAAGGCACGCTGCCACCACAGCCATGTGCATAGGAAAGGAGCGCGAGTGCATAGGGCATGTCGAAGTGCCGCACGGAGGCACAGAAATGTCAGCTGTCGACGTGCAACCTAAAATGCTTGCATATAACAATTTGCAAGCAATAGTAATCACATCTGTCAGTGTCCGTGGATACTGAAACGTATGCAAAGCATGCAAGACAGTTCCTGCAAACACAAAATGAAGAAGCAAACACAAATGCACGGTAGGGAATAACGGGTCCCTATCCCTCGAACAAATGACATTGAAAACCGTGTGCCCATAGTCCAACGCAGTGTAGATAGTTATACCAAGTGGAAGTGAAATGCATCATATGTTAGCGTGCCGCCAATAGGTATGTCCAGCCCAATGGTCAGGGTCACCAGCTGACCCATATTGTGAGGGAGGGTACACAGCTGGGCAGATGTGTCCATAACAAAAAACACGATAAATGTAAATATCTAGCGACCGTATGACTGAATTATATCCCACAACGCATGTAATAGTCACATACAATAGGTATGTCCGTATTTAACATACCATATGTGACAGGAAATAGAATAAGCATGTAAACGAAACAGAAGGAGCATATAAACTGCTACAACAATAAGGCAACATGTAGGCTGAAAGGAACAGTATTATCCGTAGCATTGGCTGTGGGTATGTGTTGTCCAGTACAATCGGATATGTGTCCGGAATATATCCCATCCTGGACATAGGAAAAGGTGGCATCCTACCAATGATTAGAACAGTCGGCCAAAATCTGCACATCTGTGGTCCAAGCCGAACTTGTCAGGATGTGTCACAGTTGAACGGGTATTACCCGGGTATACCAACCATGTCATGAAAGTTAAGTATGGGCGTGTACCTATGTGCGTGAGGTATAGCATGTGGAAGGTCAAACATGGCAGGGTAGTCCACACAACCATACAGGTACCTGACATATGTAGGGTATGCAATGTGTTACCTTGACCGTGTCATGGGCCATCAACCAAAGCAGTGATGGATGGAGTGTCAGGAATATGTGTGTGGGGGGGTGGGTAATGGTATAATCCTCAAAGGTGAGACTGTGTCGTATGCAGAATAGGTGAACTGGAGGTGTATGAGGGAGCAGTGAGTGAAGCAGAAAGAAACACAAAAACATGTATACACATCTGCAATACAACTAGACAGGCCATACTGTAGAACACAATCCCACAAACATATGAATATTAAAATGTGCGATAGAAATGTACAGAAATGTCACCGGCACATACCCACAGATTGGTCCTGATGGAACTGGCCATATCAAATGCAACACACCTGGATGCATAATGGACTACCCAGCATCCCCTCCACAGCACACAACCTGCCCCCCATACCTGAACATCCACCAAATCCAGCCATACTTGGCCTACTAGTTTGGCACAGCCACATCTACACATAGTGACCACTACGCCTATGTAATAGGTAGTGTCACCCTAGGCATTTTCAGGATTGCAAACTATGTATCCCTTGCATGTAAAACCCCCAGCACATTTTCATAATGCCAGAAGAATGGTCGGTATCAATCTTGTTATTATCGGTCTTGTTAAATTTTTGGATATCCCTCATGGGATAAGTAACCTGTGTAAACATTAGAATGGGTATCAAGACATGATGTCCAGTCCTGTAGACATCTGGACACAAGTTGGAATGTGCAGTAGTGGTGCATGAGACTGTCCAGCCCTAGATGGTCATGCAGAACCTACTACCCAGGATCAAACACCTGCCCGTGACGCATGTGTCCCGACATGAATAAGCGAGAGAATATATTGCACACATTCGCATAGTGGCACATGGAATAAGGGTGATGAAGGCACTGACATAAACAGGATACCCCCTGATCCACTGTGTGAGGGACAATTACTGTGTGTGTAGGTGTGACCTGACCAACAATGATACAATGCCAAATGTCCTGTGATTGTAGGAAATAACTATGTACCATACTGCATGTAACAGTTGCCTAAAGCGGTCACGTCAGGATAGAATAAATGTAATTCATACAAGGAACAGGCAAACAACAAAAGTGCTAAAGGTATAGGCTCACAGCTAGGAAACTAATGAATGTTGTAAACCTGCACTGACCGTGGCTATGTGTTGGCCTAAACAATCTGGTGTCCCCAGTAGGGTTACCACCTGTCCCACTTTGCGAGGGACAGTCCCTCTTTGGGCAGTTGTGTCCTGACAAAAAATATTAAAAATGGCAAATGTCCTGAGATTGTAGGAGATAATTATGTCCCATATGTTATGTAATAGTTGCATAAAATAATTATTTCTGTATCTAAAATACCTAAATGTGACAAGAAACAGAATAAGCAACTAAACCGCTACAAGAATAAGCTTTTATTTAGGCAAAAAAGTAAAGTTCTATCCTTTGTACTGACCATGGGTATGTGTCGGCCTGTAAAATCTGATGTGTGTACTGAAAATGTCCCACCTTGGCCATTTGAAAAGGTGGCAACCCTAGTCCCCAGAATATATCCCAACCTGTACATATGACAATGTCAACACTACCAATGGTCAGAGCATTCGCACAATAACTGGCCAGCCTCTTAACCACTCACAAAGCCAGTGACCTTTGGAGGAAAGGTGTTGAATGAGAATGACTACTTACAACAATGAAGAGTAATAGATGCATTTAACTGCAGAAAATTAGTAGGATTACGAATCTGTCAACACGTTCCAAGTTAATAGTACTAATATGGTAGAAGTGTCCGTGATTGTTCCTGAGTTGTCATAGCCTTGTCCCTGTCACTGTAGAAATGTGTCCCCAAGTATCACAGAGGTCCGTACACATAAGTACACCAACCAACTTTCACATCTGTTGACAAGACTATTGCATACCTGTAGTGAATTTATAACTGATGTCCAGAATAATATTCAGTGTATCTATAAATGAATGAAATAGCCATATGGGAAGGGAAACACGTGGAACCCCCCCCCCCCACCCTGAATTATGTAGTAGAACCACTCTCAACCCTAAATTATGTAGCACCGACCTAATAATGTGGTCAGAGGTGCCCAAACACCTGCGTCAGTAAACACAGGTAAAATGTTAAAATCTGGACTAACTCTGTCTAATGTGCTAAGTCTGATATTTGAACAGCACCAGAGCAGTTCTAGTCACCAATCAGCCAAACCTAAACCCGGACCGACACATGAACACCCTGAAAATCAAACATGTGTATGTGCGAGGACTATAAGCGTAGGAGTTCTGAATATCCTTGGAGTGAGTAGACATGCAGCACGGGTCCAGAGCAGTAGGAAACAGGGAATGTTGTAAGTGTAGTACTGCGGTTTTCCCAGCAGGAGAATGGATGCCTGCTGTGTAAGGGAAGCGGTGAGGCATATGTCAGAGTAGCTATGAACCATGGGTATACACATAAATGAGCCAGAACAACAATAGTGTAGTGGTTAGAGCATCTGACTAACTTAAAGGCATTCCCGGTTCAAGTACGACTATAGCACATATTAATTGTGTAATGAATGCCTCTGTGCTGTAAAGCCAACATTTATACATGTAAAGGTGACTGCGTTCGCATGGGTCCATTAACCCGATTCCATCAATCAAAGTGGTACTTTCATAAGGAATAAGGCACATGTAATCCCAAAGAAGTGCCAGTAAACATATGTAACTCAGAATAAGTAGATGCAAGTGCGCCTGCGCGGGTGTACGCAGCTATTAGCATAGCAAATGTATGTTGTCTTGTACAGCTGTAACTTTTATATACATATATATATTAATAGATAGATAGATAGATAGATGTGTGTATAGATAAATATCCACAGACATAACAGAAATACGCAATTATATATCTATATATATATATATATATATATATATATATATATATATATATATATATATATATATATATATATATATATATATATACATATATATGTATATATATATATATATATATATATATATATATATATATACATATATATATATATATATACATATATATATATATATATATATATATATATATATATATATATATATATATATATATATATATATATATATATATATATATATATATATATATATATATATATATATATATATATGTAAGGAATGAAAAGATGAAAGCAAACATAAGGGTTGTGAAGGGAATCTAGAGCAAGTAAGGAATTATAAAGTGCTCGCAGCATATGTCAGATAAAGCTGCACAAGTGTGAGTAGAGCACCGCTATTCACACCAGAGGCAGGGTTATACCAGTGGCCATAACATCGTTGAAGTGCTACATCAACATTGTAAACAGATGGAATGCAGTACATGTTGCGACCACCTACACTTGTAACCCGCAAACCGTTCGTAATCCATAACACCAGGAAAGCCACGTATGTGCAAAAAAGAATGGATGGTGAGCCTGTGAATACACGAGGCGGTAAAAATGTGTGTATGGCCCCAACGCTCTGGAGAGGGCAATGTGTAAAGGTGTGTCATGGCTGCGATATCAGGTGCGTAATGGCTGTTATGTGTGGAAACTCAACATGGGTGTGCTGGAGAAACTATTGATATGCAATTATGGGCACAGGAGTGCTAGGGTATGTTTCGCCGGGTGCAATGGAGCGGCTCGTGGAGGTCAGCTAGTATGTAGGTGCAATTTGCTGATAGAGCGTCGTTTGCGTGGAGACATGCGTGAATGGGCGTATCGTTGTTGGACGTTGTGCGTCAGGGCTGGCAGCCCGGCACGTAAAACCTATACGCCACCCATGAGCGGAACGGAGTTCTGCTGTGACAACCCCAAACTGGGAAAAGCAGAAAGACACAACTACATGAAGACATCAATATGTTGACGTACAATCTCAGTAACACAAACACTCATTCTATCAACAGTAATAATATGAATGTGCACAGAAACAAACACAGTAGCAGGAATAATAGGCTGCGCATACGAGTAATAGGTCGAATGACACTGTATCACATCACACTTATCAGCGGCACCCCAGACATGAAAACCGTGTGACATCTGTCCGCTGTATAACATGCAATTTACTGATCACAAGTTCACCGGAGTGAAGTGTCGCTGTCATAATGACTAAGGCAATAGTATGCTGTTGAAGCAGGGATAAAACCCAATACGCATGTGTAAGTGTCTATGTCCGGGAAATGTATAGGTTAACGGACACACAGATGTATACATAGATAAAAACGTATATATATATATATATATATATATATATATATATATATATATATATATATATATATATGTATATATATATATATATATATATATATATATATATATATATATATATATATATATATATATATATATATATATATATATATATATATATATATATATATATATATATATACACACACAAGGATATACTACGGATATATATAGATAGATATATATACACAAACAACAGGTATTGATATATAGACATACACACAAAACAAATATATATGTCATTGTAGATATACACATGTACATAACTAGGTTACTTTACAGCAATTAGGGGTAACATATCTACAGCCCAGGCATATGTGACTGGGAGGTCCAATAAATAAACGTTGTTACCCCCCACACCACCCAGCTAGGCTGGTCAGACATACAAACAGGCAATATAGATCAATACACTGCCACTGTCCAAAACACCAGTAGGAAAGTACCAGTGGGAGAGATCTGCAAGGTCTACACTTTAAACATGGATAATGGAGTCCCTTGCGGGACCCCAAAAATTCAGGGTACATGTGAACCTGTTGTCATCGATGCGAGCAGGATGTAGTTGTACATGGAACAGTAGGTTGTACAAGTGTGATAATACATGGGTTGGCAAAATGTACGACATGTGTCCCGAGACGGGGAGAGTGGGCAATGTGTAGGGGTGTGCTCATACCCCAGCTGCACTCGCAGTAAGTATTTGTCATGACTGCTGTAGAGGGGTGCCAGGTAGGTGGACCATGGGTATGCAATAATGGGCTTAGTTGTGCAAGTGCTGGTTGGCAGAGATGTAGTAGGCCCGCCCAGTGGAAGTCATTAATATTCCTATGTGGGCATAGCATATGCCTACACCTCCCAGACCTGAAGAGCACATCTGCTGGATAGTCTGTAAACCATTGGGGGAATACATAGAGACCAAATCAGTGCCGTGTACCCGATTAGCATGGATGTCCATAGTTATGAATCAGAATGTAACAAAGTCCAACTAAACACTTCCAGAACTAGTGATATTAGGTGGACAGGTGGTGGAATACAGGTAATGACAGATGACAACATGTATGAGTCATAAACAGCATGTACCTCGACAAACGTGAATGAATACATATCCTCTGTGACTGTAAATGTGTCTGGTTAATAGAACCAATCATTTAAATGTGTTCCACAGGGTGTTATGCATTGTTCCTGATACAGTGTTCATTCACACCCATTGGTATGTGAGGCCTGCTAGTGACGGAAAGTGCATAATTTGCTGACCACCTTAGGTAGATGATAGCATAATAGATGAGGTTCAACACCCATATGCCTTTGAGGGACACATCCGTCTGGGCAATTGTGTCTTGCAAAATGACAGTTATGGCACATGGCCTGTGAGTTCGGGAAAGGAGGCTATATAGTGTGTGTAGTGGTGTCAGAAATTAATTTGTTGTATCAGAAACAGCTACATGTAATAGGAAACAGTATTAGCAATTATAATGCTACAAGAATAACCTTAACGTATGCAAACCGTGGAAGTCATCAGTTTACCACTGGCTGTGGGTATGTGTTGCCTTGACACATGTGATAGCTCTACATATAGGATCTATAGGGCCGCCACCATTCTGAATGGCCAAAGTGGAACCTGCTCTGTAGAAATGTCAGCCGTGCCAGGGCAGAACATACCTACAGCCATGCATAGTACAGAAATATACATATCGGCACAAATCAAAGCGTAGTCTAGCAGCAGTAAAGTTGCTTATGCTACTACATATAACATATCAACGTGTCAGGTATACAAGACCTGTAACAAGCAACCACTACAGACATGTACAACATGAGAATGTCCCCTAATCAGGACAGTTGCAATGGCTAGAGTATTGTCCATACCTCTCAACTGTCCCTGCTTTTCAGGCACGTTCCTGATTTTGACTGAAAGTTTAACTCTGTCCCTCTGAATCCCTCCTAAAATTAGTGACTTTTGGAGGAAAGGTGGTGAATTACACTTAATGACTAATGACAATAAGTAAGAGTTATAAACTTCTTTTACTTCAGAAAATGTGTATTAATTGATATTCTCTGATTCTGTCAATGTTTCAAGTTAATAGCAGTACTTTTTTAAAAGTGTCCCTGGTGTTTTCTTGACTTGTCCCTGATTCAGTAGAAATTTGTCCCCGATTGGTTGAGAGGTCTGGTATTGTCACATGACATATGCCTAATGAGGGACTGTCCCATGCAAAGTGGGAAAGGTGTCACTCCTACAGTCTCCCGTTGTGCAATCTGAAAGGTGGAAAATGTACAGTAGATATGCTGTAGCATGACTCGGTGGACAGCTGCGTTAACAAAATCATATTCACATGTCAGCATTGCAGAGTATCGGTTCCCATGTATCAGGCAGATGGGAGCAGATCATATGAGGAACACACATATAATATGATTACATCACTGGACAGGCTGCTGAGTCCGTACAGTCGAACGCCTGCCATCGCCAAATGGTTACACATACCCGATACTGTAGTCATGTAGTCCGATGTAATACGCATCACAAGGGATCGCACACCCAGCGTGAGTGACAAATGTAAGCAGAAATGTCGGTGAGCGAGCGGCTGTAAGCGTGTTTGTCTACCAGTATGCCAGTAGTGCACTGTCAAAGAAATGTGGAGTCTAAACGGGTATAAGGTGCTGTAACCAGAGGTCAGCAGTGCTTAACACTGTGCAAACCCACGCACAACTGCTCCCACCTGCTGGAATGTGCCTTACCCAGTCCGTATCCAAAGGCGTCGGTCTGTCCGCAAACAAAGAACCGCCCTATTCACGTGTTGGTAGCAGTACCCTGCGCACATAGCTCATGTGAATTAACAATAGACCATGGCATATGTACAGACAATAGACCACACACACACCATACAGCGCAGTCATCCAACAGTATAGCAATGTACTGGCAGATATGTCCGGACCACTGGTGCATGCATGCCTGGCCGTCCTGTGTTTCAGTGTGTGAGCATGCCCAGTATGACTGTTACGCATGTTGTCAACCGGCATTACCGTCATACCGTCATGTGTGTGAGCATGCCAAGTATGGTCAACTGTATCGCATGTGTCACATGTCCAGATAGTTAGTACTGTGTTGCTGACCCCTCCGTTCTACACAGACAGGTGTCATGCTGTGTCTGCAGGGTAGCTAATGGTCATGTGGCATTGATAGTTGCTACATGTCTGCATAGCATGGGGGGACATCCGACCGCAACCACAGTCCTACACAGCACCGTGGGTGGCGCACATGACTCTCACATGTGTAGGTTGGATGGGGGGCACAGCTGACAGTTGTACACATCTGCCACTACTGTACTGGTATGCCAGGTACTCCATGTCAGTGTGTGGACCTACCTAAATTGCTGGTTGGAGGGATACCAGTGTACGTCAGATCCCAGCTTTAAATACCAGCACAGTGGTGTTGGACGTCCTAGCTTTCACAACCTACATCAAACTGCCTGGCCTGCTGTAGTCTGTGTGTGTCTTAGGGGGTTGGGGTCATTCATTGGGCATATCCATAGGCCATTGTATATCATTTGTCTGTATTGGTCCACACCTGTCCAGCTGCATGGAATGTTTCTGGGCTGTACGGACACACATGATGGTCAGCCCATAATCTGCAGTGGGTTAGGACACCCTGTGTACTAATGGCTACCATTGTGACCCCTGTATGTGCTACAGAGGTCATGGTGCCACTATGGATGTGTACTGTCTGCTGCCCTAACATTCGGCCACCACAGTCACTTGTATGCTCACATACATACCATAGCAATGGGTAAATACACATTCTAATACATCTGCCAATTGTTAGGTCGATAGACGTACCCTGGGGGTGTTCTGGACCTGAGGATGGTGCTGGAGGGCTGCCTATGTCGGATGCACACAGTGCACCTCCTATACATGGCCGAGCACAGGTAGTGTCATGTTTGGCATCCATTGTACTGTGTGCGGGTCAGAGAGGGGAAATCCGTGGGTACCTACTGTGTCAGTGCATATGCCTTGTGTTGCCTCTTTGCCAAGGGCAGGTCATACTGTGCACGGCCTTTCGCCGACTGTGCCCTGCTCAGGTAGTTCCTTTGCCAAGTCACACTGTGCCTGTACAGGCCTTGGCAGTGGTGTTGGGCTATGTGGCCCTGCCCCATGCTGTTCCTGCTGCAACTGTTACTGCAGGATAAGATTGTGTAGCATAGCAAATACCATAACAACTTGTGTGCATGTAGCTAGTGAATACTGCAGGGCTCCACCGGATGTGTCCGGATACCAGAACCATGAACTGAGCATCCCAAACACATGCACAATTATATGTCTTGCCTGTGCATCCGCCTCATTATGGTGTGAGTGTTCAGGTGTGTGTGCATTGCTGATGGGTGTCATCAGCCATGACACCAGTGTTTACCCAGCATCCCCCACTAGGAGACTGTAGGGGATGTCCATATTGGCATTGGTGTGGTACAGCTGTGTCAGAAGCCATATATCGGAATCATCATAGCTTCTAGGGCAGACAGCACACACATTCAATCTCATGCCCTGACCATCGCATATGGCCAAGGTGTTGGAGGGTATGCCCCTGCAGTGACTGTAGGCCCTACCCCGCTCACAGGGTGGTGCTTCCATATGTATGTGTGTGCAGGCTATAGCACCCAGTACCCCAGGGTAGTCATCCATGTGGTTGAACTGATGCATATTGCTGGTCTACTAATCACGTGTGTTGAGAACATGTACATGCTCACTAGCATGTGTTGACATGGCATCTGTGAACTGGTGCAATACTCTGGATGCAGATGCCTGTGAGATACCCATGATATCCCCAGTTGTGCTGTGTGAGGTACCTGTGGCTAGTACACCTAGGCCAACACATACCGTGGTATCCACTGTGATGGGTTTCCCTCGGCCTGTTTGATGTGTCAGGTGTGGCAGGCACAGGTCAACAAGCCACTGTAGGAGGTCTCTGTCCACCCCATAGTGCTCCACCATCCCCAGCTCATGTAGCCCCTGGTAAGTCACCCTGGGTCTATAAAGTCTTATGTCACCCCAGTAAGGGTTGTTCGGCAGCATACACATCCTCACTGCCCTCAGCCTCCTGCACATGTTGGTTTATGTTGCCTGCTGCAGCCCTTCTCATTTGGTTGGACTGTGTCATGACATGTCCCCGCAGGTATACACCGGTGGTGTAGAGTGTGGAAGAAACCTGTGTGTATGCTGCTTGCTCACATTACCGTACTGTTCAGGTGCGGGCTGGCCATGTCATCTGCTGATTGTGCTGATCAACACCTGTTTGTGCAGCCTGTACACCCTGACTACCCCACCACTGCTGTCATCCCTCCCAATGTCACCAGGCAGGTATAGACACACCCCTAGCTTAGGCGTGCTAAGGCAGGAGCACTCCCGAGGCACAGTTCTGCAATGTACATACAGTATGCCTGACCCCCCTCCCATGCTGTCAACTATATTCGAGCCCTGCACCCGGCTAACTACACACATACACTCCAGGGACCTGCATCACACCCTGGGGATAAATGGGATACACTATTGTCAACCTCATCTGCATAGTATAGTCTTCTAATGAATAGTCATATGACCCATACCGAACCTCCAAATTAATAACCACTGCTCAGTGTCGCTCAGATCCGTACACAACTGGCAACAGGTGCCTTACTATCACCATATTCGATGTCCCATGGTCTTCCCAGCAACAAAATAACCAGTGTCTACACGACTACAACCCGTGACCCTGCACACTACAGACAATGTGCATTACCACTACGCCATGGCAGATGTACATACATCCCAGGTTATCATGTACAGATCATCCGGCACAAACATTCAATAGTGCTGATGTCCCCAGACATATATGTTCACATCTATGTCTATCTCTCTATATCTACATATATCATATATATTATTTGTATACATATATACATAGACATATATATATATATATATATATATATATATATATATATATATATATATATATATATACACACACACACATATACATGTACACACATATGTAGATATTGCATATATATCACAACAGCGGACCACATGACAGCAAAGCATTAGACAGGAATGAAAAGGAAACTACATGTGCCACCTGCATCATGTAGTGTTGTTACTATCAAGGCACATGTGTTTTCTTGCGTCACATGGGTCAGACTGTATCAAGGGTAAGAGTAGGGCTGCTGACATTTACTCACCAGACCTATTGGTGAATGTATGTGTTGACAAACCAGTGTCTTGGCAGAATATGCGGGCTGTGGACACTATATAGGTCAGCAACAAAACACATTGAACACATCCCACAGCTAGCCACCCACAGATACCAACACATATGGTATAACTGCCAAACACACGCACCTGCTATGCCTTGGAATCAAGCACCTACCTGTCTAGTCTACCACACTACAGCATTACGCAGTAACAGAACGCGCTACCGAGTTTCAGCATCACCGCACTCCCACAGGCATACTTCTAGGTGGATGACATCATCAGCAAAGGCAAAGACGCCGATAGGGAATGTATGGGGAGTGAGCCATCTAAAAGCATTACTCTGTCCCCAGGCAGCTGGAAACACACACACACACACACACACACACTTGGCAGGGCTGGGAGTCGAACATACACCTAACTACCTTATCACACTACAGCATTACGCAGTTACAGAATGCGCTACCGAGATTACTGGAACACAGCACTCCCAGAGGCATACTTCTGGGTGGATGACATCATCCGCAAAGGCAAAGACGCCGATAGGGAATGTATGGGGAGTGAGCCATCTAAAAGCATTACTCTGTCCCCAGGCAGCTGGAAACACACACACACACACACACACACACACACTTGGCAGGGCTGGGAGTCAAACATACACCTAACTACCTTATCACACTACAGCATTACGCAGTTACAGAATGCACTACCGAGATTACTGGAACACAGCACTCCCAGAGGCATACTTCTAGGTGGATGACATCATCCGCAAAGGCAAAGACGCCGATAGGGAATGTATGGGGAGTGAGCCATCTAAAAGCATTACTCTGTCCCCAGGCAGCTGGAAACACACACACACACTTGGCAGGGCTGGGAGTCGAACATACACCTAACTACCTTATCACACTACAGCATTACACAGTTACAGAATGTGCTACTGAGATTACTGGAACACAGCACTCCCAGAGGCATACTTCTAGGTGGATGACATCATCCACAAAGGCAAAGACGCCGATAGGGAATGTATGGGGAGTGAGCCATCTAAAAGCATTACTCTGTCCCCAGGCAGCTGGAAACACACACACACACTTGGCAGGGCTGGGAGTTGAACATACACCTAACTACCTTATCACACTACAGCATTATGCAGTTACAGAACGCGCTACCAAGATTACTGGAACACAGCACTCCCAGAGGTATACTTCTAGGTGGATGACATCATCCACAGAGGCAAAGACGCCAATAGGGAATGTATGGGGAATGAGCCACCTAAAAGCATTACTCTGTCCCCAGGCAGCTGGAAACACACACACACACACACACACACACTTGGCAGGGCTGGGAGTCAAACATACACCTAACTACCTTATCACACTACAGCATTATGCAGTTACAGAATGTGCTACCGAGATTACTGGAACACAGCACTCCCAGAGGCATACTTCTAGGTGGATGACATCATCCGCAAAGGCAAAGACACCGATAGGGAATGTATAGAGAGTGAGCAGTCTAAAAGCATATTACTGTCCCAAGGTAGATGTAGACAAACACACGGCAGTGGTGTGAGTGGGACAACTGCTTATCTACGGAGCACTATTACAACACTACATAGATACGAGACACACCACAGACAGTACACCCTTCAAGACAGTCAACCAGTGTGTTCAATGTAGGAATCCATCCTGATGTGGGGTATGGACATCTGTTGCCTGGATGACCACCATCGCTATACAAGATTTCAATGGCCATGCCCATACACAGAGGTACATAACTGACACAAGGTGTCACTGGGCATGCTCACACACTTAGTATCACACGTCCATTTGGAATGTACTGTGTGTCCATCTACACAATGGCGTACTGGACATGCTCACACTTAGTAGTAGTGAAGGGCTGTCTTGCATGCACACGGATTCTAAACACGGAAGGGCACAGTTTGGAATGTACTGTGTGTCCATCTACACAACGGCGTACTGGGCATGCTCACACACTTATTAGTAGTGAAGGGCTGTCTTGCATGCACATGGATTCTAAACACGGAAGGGCACAGTTTGGAATGTACTGTGTGTCCATCTACACAATGGCGTACTGGGCATGCTCACACACTTAGTAGTAGTGAAGGGCTGTCTTGCATGCACAAGGATTCTAAACATGGAAGGGCACAGTTTGGAATGTACTGTGTGTCCAACTACACAACGGCATACTGAGCATGCTCACACACAGTAGTAGCGAAGGGCTGTCTTGCATGCACATGGATTCTAAACATGGAAGTGCACAGTTTGGTGTTACTGTCCCCACGTACATGAAGGCCACTCACATGTACTGACCAGTACACACTCAAGAGCCATTACAGATGTCTCAGGTGCAGATCACAGTGGTAAATGCTGCATTCTACTATGTAGCCCTCAGACATCACCATGTCCTTGGACCAGCAACACACATCCATACATTACTACAACACCATGTGACTCATGACCAGTGGATTGTACATAGGTCTACAGCAACTGTGCAGACTACACATGTACTGACAGGGTTCCATCATGTGTTATGCAATGCAATGATACCACTGTTCATAACCAGGTCAGCTCTACACATAACAGGGGCCCTGGGTCTTACACAGCTGTAACAGATGACTGTCACTGTACACCAAAGAACACTCATGTTTGGATATGACATACATGTAATCGCAGTGGATATGTACATGGCCCACACACACACAACACATATGTACATAGCATAGCTTTTGCTGTCCTCCATGCAGACAAGTGGCTACAGCAATCACACGCATGCACATGGAAGGTAGGTCCATGGCTGTTGAATGCTAACAGTACATAAGGTAGCAATGTTGACCGAGGTAACATTCCCTCTGTACTAGTTACCCATGACAACCATCATATCATACAACAGTCCATGTGTTATGTATGTCATCACACATGTCCACCAATTGCAATGCATACAAACATGGCTACATGACAGGAATGTAGGACCAACACACATGTACATGTAGTGGTGTGCATGCAGCTACCATGCATGTGCAGTAGCTGATGTATGTCATTCATCTGTGCCTAACTACAACATGCAGTTGCAATGCAGCCCCATCATTGACACCTGTATATGGTGAAATACTGACAGTACGGTAGGATGTACATCAGGTATGGATGGATGTGTGTACATAAAGTGGTGATCCACCTTTGCAGATGGATGTTTGCTGAAGATGGCTCACAGGTGTGTCACAAGCCATCCTACCATTACATGTGCAAACAGTACGCTATGTTACTGTTACTTGAAGGTGAAGACATACAACCTACACAGCGGTCAGGGTGTTATTGACTGTAAATCACTTGACACCTGTAACACTTACATCCTCCCATGTGCATATAGCAGCACAATTGCCGAAGGTAGCGTTGGTACACATAATGCAGCCAATACTGCTGCATGTCTGTCAGACGTATCATCATATAGCAGGTGTATGATTCACAGTACTGCCATGTGTGTTTGCTTGTGTGACCATATATGCCATGTATGGTGGGGAATACATCCCAATTGTTACACACCCCTGTACACTGTTGTAGAGATCTGTACATACTGCAGTGTAGAAAGCATGCCATAGGCAGGGGTGGTGTGTGTATCACACACATGTCAGTTATCTGCATGTGAATGACATTTGTGGACTCCACAGTGTGTGTGTGTGTGTGTGTGTGTGTGTGTGTGTGTGTGTGTGTGTGTGTGTGTGTGTATGTATGTATGGCTGTCTGGTGCATGGAGTGAGGGTGTATGCTACCATACAGAACAGACAGGATCCCTAACCCCTCATGGTGATGCAGTCTACTACCCTGTTGATGCCATCGGTCTCAGCCTTACTGGCTACCTGTACATGTTCATTCTCTGTGTCATGTCATGTGGGTGCACAGTACTGTGAGGGTGATTACCACATAGGCAGGGGTCCTCACCTCAACACTATCGAGTGTGCGTTATAGTGTTGTTGACCCCGTGAGTGTGGGCATGTTACTGTGTGTTTCTGTGTATGTCTGTGTGTGTTCTCATCCTGTAATGTGACAGTGTATTACTGCTACACAGTGAGGCCTCATGCTATCAAGTGGCCTCTAATGTTATCATCGGCCAGACCACTGTGTAAATCCCCCGCACTATGTCACCATACCTGTGATGTGACCTGGTATGGATGTCATGTCTCCAGCCACTGTAGCCTATTAAACAGCCCACATGCTTCTGGATCAGTAGATGTGTGGACATCTGTGGAATGGTAGCCTTTCTAACAGTAAGGTTGAGGCTACATATAGCATGCTGGTATTGTCATACATGCCTGTGAGTCCTCCACATTTACACATGTGAAACTGCAAACACTGCTACTTATTGACACATGCAAGTAGACCTTAAGGAGGGAAGCAGGGCATAATTACCAACATTCTGTTACCGTTGTTACCAAGACACATACTGTGAACATATAACAATGCATTATAAACCTGTACTACATGGTATGTCTGGTGCATGTCAACAGTACACAACTAATGTAATATACACTTATCTCACTATTCTGTTTACCCTGTGCATCAGACCATATGAGCATGTCCCTGCACCGATGGTGTGGATGACAGGAATGCGGCACAGGCATCATCATATGCACAGGGTGATAATGTTTGCCAGGGGCATAGGCTGCACCAGTGGATGACATCATGTGTGTGGGTAAGGGCCGGTGATCTGATTGGACATGTGTGGTCATTATGCATGTGGGTGTTGCGGTGCCCTACAGATGTTTCTGCTGTGTGCGTGTATGTGTGCACACAGTTTTGCCTTTTGTCAGGCCTACACAGGGGTATTATTGAAAGCTCCAGATTGTACAGACCAGGATGTACATCTCACTGTGTCTGGCCATGGCCACATGACCTGTGCCTGCCAGGGGTTGCACAGGCACTACCAGGCGGAGATACAGATTGGCTACTGTCCGATGACACATGCCCACTGGAACTGTGTCCCTGCTGGGAACATCCAGGGCCACGTCTATGTGGCCTGCTGTGTCCTGGTGTGGACAGCGCAGCACCAGCTGCACTGCTACTGCTACTGGCACTATGGGAGTGGGCATGTGAGGTGGCTCGTTCATGTTGACCTGCACTAGGTGGTGTAGCTGGCCTACGTCCATGTGGCCTATGCCTCACACCTACCAGATGTTCCAGCACAGACAGCTCACGCTCGTGGATTGCCATGCCACAGTCAAGGATTCCAACCATGTCACCCAATCGCCTGTCCAGAACATCAGCAATCTGCTGTTAAGCATTTGCCAATGCCTGGATGTTGTTGTTTAGAGTACAGACAGCAACCCTCTGAAGCCTCTGCCCTTCTCTGTTCTGCCATTCAGCACGTGCCTTTGCCGCCATTACAGTCTGGAACATGCGTCTGGTGACACCAGCTGCTGTGCTCTGTCCTGCAGGTGCATGTCTGCCAGAGGTCCTCCTACGAGCGGCACTGGCCACATGCCTGTGTGGCACATCTGCAGTCATTACACTGACACCATGGTGTGGAGACATACCTTCTGTAGCCACCACACATTCCTGTTCCAAGCTAACACACGCTGACTGTCCTTCCTCTATGGCCACTGGTGATGGGGTATGTGTTGGCATGAGAACTGTGTGTGGGGAAGAGGGGGACATAGCTGGGATGGCAACCATTGGCACAGATTCAGCCCCTGACAACCCTGCCTGTACCTCATGCATATGTTCATCACTGCTAGTATCTGTGGGGACACTAACATCACCTGTGAATGCAAAGAAAGACTCTACATTACAATAGACACATACACACAGACACACAGATGCACAGACACACAGACACACAGACACACAGACACACAGACACACAGACACAGACACGCAGATACACAGACACACAGACACACCATGCATGTGATTTGACAGACGGCATGCAGCATGCATGTGATACAGCAGACGTCATGCAGCTCAGACATTAATAGTGGTAGTTAGCATACCTCCCTGGGTTGCACACAACAGCAAGCAGGTGTCATATCAGTAACCATGCAGTTCACACAATCATGGTAGTAAGCATGCATCCCTGTGATACACCATGTGGACCAGCACAGGTTAACAGTACACATGGCTGAAGTGACCTTGACATGTAATCTGCTGACGTGTGCATTGACATGCATACATGTCTGACACAATGGTGTCCTGACACATGTACAGAATTGTAATGCGTATCACATTGCAGTGTTGTCTGTATGCCCTACAGATAGAATGCACTTTTAGCAAATGTGCATGAGCATTGAAGGGTAGTGTGAGGCATCTACATTGCTATACAGTGTAAAGTACAGACACTGTGCCATTGCATGGCATCATGAGGTGTCTATATTGCTATACAGTGTGTAATGCACACACAGCGCATAGCCATAACTGTGTGCATACACATTACATAACTGTGGATTGTGACCCACGTCGCTGAGGTGTATACACACCAAACCATGCTGTGTCATGTGACAGGTCACTGGAAGACCTATGGATGACACCCCTGCACAACTACTACAAAGTCTTAGCTGCCTGGCAACCATGTTCACACATGGCAGACTTGTCAATACACCATGTCCCACATGACATTAATGTACCACACACATGAGGTGCACGGCTGACAGTGATGTCCTACAGCAGCAAGGGAAATGTACGGTATCTGTGGCCTGATGTGGTGTCAATATCTGTGGAAGCTGTACAGGTGACTACTGTCATGCTATGACACAGTTGTGATGTTCAACACATCTTATATGGTCGAATTAAGTGACACCTCCACAAGTTGTGCACAGGCTTTTAGGATGTCCAGTGTTCCACATCAACTACATAATCAGTCAACTAAGGCTATAGTTGGACCATGTGTGGACAATGTGCAACAGGGTGTATACACATCACATCTACTGTGTGGCTAAATGTCTCTGGCCATCCTCCATGGCCATGTGTGAACATGTGTTGGCCAAATGTTTGTGATGGCCATCTATCTCACATGTCTGTGTTGTCCCATATGACATACACCCATAGATGTCAGATATGTCACTGTCCACAGGACTATGCAGACAACGGGTTGTATGTTTGGTATGTGGGGTATTTATTATGGGATAGTGAGACAATATGGCAGCCGGAACACTACATGTCTGGGACATGTCAGATGGCACATCACAATGTGTACACCCATTGCAGGGGGATATTACACAATGGTGACTCCTGTGGGCTGCCCATATCCCAGTTCACTGTATGGTACTGTTTGCGTACCACACATGTGTTGTTCCAATGTATAGTACATATGCCTATATTGAACACCTCCACCATTGTATGCACAGCTGTCCACACATCTAGCAATGACAGATACTGTGGTTTCATGTTGGTGTTTCATTTAGTTTGTATATATTGCACATGGGTAGGCAGTGTGAATGATGACAGATGTGACCTGTATAGCGTGACTGGACCATACATTATGTGTACATGTGTTAGCAGGCCACATGGCGAATAGATATATGCATTAACATGCCTGATACTGATAACTGTCTCACCTGCAATGGACTGATGTCTGTGTGGCACGCCAGAGGTACCTGTACAGGGGTGACACAGCAGTTTGAACATTATCCATGACTATATGACAGCCACAGAGTGCACTTTGCATGTTAACACATTTGCCTGTACAATAGCATATAGTATGCACATGTGTGCATACACAGATTAGCATACTGTAGTATGCGGCATGTGTGTAAACATACCTTGCATATGATGTTACATTACATATTGTACAGTGACACATGCAACTAAATGGGATATAATAGTCATATGTGCAGTAGTGACTTACCAGGCAACTCCAGGCTCATTGGTTGGGAGACACCCACCTCCACGATGGCAGCTAGTGTTTGTGGATGCTGTTCTGAGGGTGTCCCCAGGCTGGCCAGTAGCTCCTCAGTGGGTGTGAGTGGGGGCTGGGTTGGTGGCCCACTACCTGTACAACCTTGTTCCCTGGTGATTGCATTGGCATGCTGTTTCACATGTCGTATCAGGTCCGTGCAGTGTCTGCGCACCTGCTGGTAGGTGCGGTTATGGCCACCCACATCATTAACCCTCCTGTGAAGGTCCTGCCACAGGTCGTCATGCTGCTGGGTATGCTGTGGCACATGGCTGAACAACACCTCATAGTTCTCATGGAGGTACGGGATGAGGGCATCATCCTCCAGGCGGCTATACGCTGGCAGGCATGAACGAGGCATTATCTGGAAGACATAATGATGGAGACAGGTCACAGTATCACCGAGATGTACAGAGATACAGCTGCACATACATTTGTATTAAATCTAGTACATCTTCGCAAATCGTCATGACACTGACACAACTGACATGTTTGTGTCACACACATGTAACACCCGTTATGCATTGGATATCATCACCATATATGTGTGTCACCTCATTACATTGTTCATACTCCATGTGAATGCTGTCTTGATGTGGGCATGTCTCTTTGCCTGTACTGGTGTTCTTACCTATCAGCACATGCCTGGATGTGTCCACAGTAATGCTGTTGACCTTGATGCTGTGTATATGTCACATATCAACACATACACTGCCTTAATGGACATGAGCAGTGACAATGCACACATACGCACAGAAACCTTTGCATGCATGTGTTTTGCCATATCCATCTACACGGCACTGTACAGCAGTTCAACATCCTGCCATGTATTGCCTGTGTTGCACATGTGATAGACATGGGACAATGGCTTGCCGGACGTCATTCGCAGGGATGGTTATCAACTATAGCATGTACAGGCAAGGTTTTCTAGCTGTATCCGACAGCCATTTTACCACCATGAGGTGCATCAGTGCCACATTACTGATCCAGACAGTTAATAATACATCTAGCATGCGGTCATCGCACCATGTATGACAGAGATGACATGTGCAGCTTGGATGGACAGGGTTGCATGGTATGGCAGGAGTATGCAACATGTATGGCACAGGGATCTGTCCAGCATGTGGCAAACCTTGTAGTAGGATGGTGGCTGTCCATGACGTATGTCTTTCAGATCAGGATATGTACGTGTAGCATGTCCAACATCACAGTGTAGCACATGTCTTTATGCAAGGTAGCCAGCATGCTGCATAGTGGAGGTGAGGATTGTGAAGGCTGGTATCACCCATCCACACATGGCCAATACCCCTTAAAGGTGATATGTGATTCGATATTGGTCACCCGAGTGCTGAATATGCCTGTCCAATGATCTACATGCTCATGGATGGCACCCTGTCATGACATGGGTGCCTCGTATGACTACCTAATAGGCCTGGAGACATCACCAACTAAGGGAGGTGAACTGCACAGCACTATCCCTTACACAGTGTCCATAATGTTGACCGCTGCCTAGGTGGTAGTTAATGGGTACAGGGTTATTCACCTAGTGGTGACAATGCTATTATCAGCTGCCAGATTGTGCACATATGTCACACACCTCACCCACAAATCCCATTCTGTATGTTGTCCACAGCACTGAGACAGCTATTGCGCCTAGGTCATGGCCATTCACATCCTTACATACACAGATGCCTCCCATTTGTCTGTGTGGTATGGGCTACAATGAGGGGGTAGTACAAAACATTAACCCTGTTTTACTGTAGCTGCCATTGTTGTGATATGCACGTCACTCAGACACCTTTTGTAGTGTTGCTTCTGTCAACAGGCCACTGATAGAACACTCCTGTGACATACAAAGGTACATCTAGTATACTCAGTGTAGCTGGAACATGTTAGGGGTGATGATGTCCTATGACCTGTCACAGGTATGCTATGCAGTGTGAAATCATCCGTACTGTCATCTACTTCTGTACTGCTAACAGCTACGTTGATTAAGATTCATAGACTTGCAGACCATACTCAGCAGGGTAATAGTGCAGTGCCGCCACTTATGACTGTTGTCTCCACTTGTGGGTTGCAGTGGGTTGATATTATCTAACACCCTATCTGTATTGCATATTCATGCTCAGCACTTGTTCAGAACATGTAAGCACTTCATGAGCTACTAATTACTATAGCACCCATTCCAACTCATTTCTTACAAGTACACTGTCTGTCCTTACATTTCCAGCTTGCTTACAGTACAGCAGCTGTTGTACACACATAACTCACATATCTTGTGAGACATGGTTGAATATACAGGCATGTCCAAGTGTCACTTACCAGTGCTATTGCCTGCCTATATGATGAATATGGCAAACATGTGGCAATAAGGCAATTGTCTCATGTACACAATCAATGCTCACCTCCTAACATACGACACTACAGCCTGTGGGAGATGCACATATGTAGCCATGCTGGGGGTAATGCTCTCACCAACCCAGACTGAACCTGACATTCATGTGGGGACGTTTAACATTTGCGACACACCCCACTCATCACATAGTCTCACTAGATCTCCACCACCACAGGCCACACATAGTATGAGTATGACATTTGCAGAACCTCTCCATACTCTGTGTAGGCACCAGAGGCAGCCCCCATCACCAAACACAACAACATTTACTTATAGCCCACAGACTCATGTGTGCCCATCAACTACAGCCAATAGGGTGTTATAACATATCCAACACACCGGTCATAGGTGACTCTGTAGGTGGTCACACTGATACGCCAGGGATCACTGCAGTGGCTGTACTGTACAGATGTGCAGGTAACACATGGCTCTGCCATTCACAGACAGGACACTACCCTAGAGAGGTGCCGCCGGTGTAAACACTGTAGCTGGGCTTACACATAGACTTGCCAGACAGCACAGTACCTCACTATGAACCTGTGAAGCTATTACATGTCCTTTGTGCATGGTTAGTTGAGTAGCTCTTCCATTTCGATTAGCTATCATGCTGTTACAGTGTCCCGTAACTACAAGACATATGTATGCTGTTATTGTGTATTGTACATGCCAATAGACGATACCTTTTGTTTGCATGATATAGCAGTTATGCTGTGTAGAATATCTGACATATCTACCTACGATACTGTACATTACACATATTCTAAACATTATCCCATAATGCAAAGCATACTTGCACAGCAGGACCACCTTAGGCATGTTATTCTCGTTATATGCCCATACACATGCCTACTGTGACAGTATATCAACATATACTATCCCCTGTTATGGCACGTACTTGTTGGACAAATCCTACCATTGATGGCGGGTGGTGTGGAATTGTTGTGTTTAAAGCCCTCATGTAGCATCCCTTGTGGTGTATGAGATGTTTACCTTGTGGCCCACAGCAGGACACACAATTTCTACAAGCGTTACTATGCTCAACAAGACATCACTACATAATACCTTTTCCCACTTTATGCATTGCGTACACTTTTAATTAATACAAAACAGGCTCTGCATACACTAGCATACTGAGTGTTCTACATACCTTGTTAGCGTTCTGAATCTTTGTAAATATCTCTCTTACACCTTTACTGTTTAAACGGTTCTATGGTATGAGCATACGGTTTGAATGTATGGCAAGTCATCCTTATATACGTCGATACCTGTAACACGTGGTTTCCTGCCGCCAGTTGGTGTTCCTGAGTAAATTATTACATGCACATCAGCTGTGCAGCTACTCCATTCACCGATTACGTGGCAACAGTGGGGTATAATTAAATTCTCCACTTGGGCATTGCCCTTTTGCCCTACCTTCGGGGAGTATGTGTTTTGTTGTGAGGAATTGCAACTGCTATTTGTAGAGACACAGATATTTTGAATTCATGTCCCCCGTGCATTGTGTGTGATGGCTAGAGTATGTGGTTCTACATGTGAGTGTACCTATTATCTCAACCGTCTTATAAGGGACTATTGCAAACAAAACCTGTAACATCGCCATCTGTTCCATTATACAACAGCTATGATTTCACATGGCGCCTTTACAAATGTGTCTCTCACAAGGTATGTTAATGCCTCTGCAAATGTAATTGAGTGAGTGGATGTTTGTGATGTTATTACAGTCTGTATTGCAATTGTTTCGGGTGTGGGGGAGATGTAGGTGGGTGTACATAGCATATACAGGTTTGTGGGGACTGCATTTCTACATTCCATATATGTGTGTGGGCTCCTTCCCTAATTGAAGACCTATCAGTTAGTAGACTGAACTATGGTTGTTACGGGCTTATACATTGAGCCATTGTTAATTGGTTTCTATATAGTATGCAGGTGAGGTTGATACTTCCATACCTCTGGAAATACAGCGATATGTAAAGGAATGTTACTAAATGACAGCTGTCTGGTGTATTTCTGTCACAGATATTTGCACTCATTGCAGTTGTGTTGGTGACTGAACCTCTTTGGCATGGGTTGCCACCTTTTCAAATGGCCATAGTGGGACATTTGCAGGACACACATCGGTGTTTACAGGCTGACACATACCCATGGTCAGTACACAGGATAGAACATACTTTTATCCTGAATACATACTTATTCTTGTAGCACTTTAGCTACTTATCATGTTTCATGTAACATTTATGTTTTGTAGATACAGGCATAACTATTTAATGCAACTATTACATAATATATGGGGCATAATTATGTCCTACAATCTCGGACATTTGTCCTTTTTAATATTTTTTGTCAGGACACAACTGCCCAGGGAGGGGCTGTCCCTCTTAAAGTGGGACAGATGATAACCGTATGCCTACGGCCAGCTATAACCACACCTACCGTAATGATCTACCTCCGAGTTAGCACTAACAGACACACGATGCAAACACACACATTACAGTCCCACAGAAATGCACACAGCACCCTCAACACACACATACACAGACTACAGCAATCACAAACACAGTTGAACACAGTACCTATGTGGACCGCAACACCGGCAGCGATAACTAAATGTCCCTTAATATCGTGATAATATTACACGCGGTTCCAGTGTTCCGGTACTGTGTTCTTTCAGTCTTTAAGCCTCGTGATTCCGTGTGTCGGTATGTGACACATTCCATAGTTGGCAGTATCCTATTTATTTCTACCTCCATGGTTGTGTACATGTCATTAACCTATCTATATATTTGCAGATATAGGTGAATCCGTATATATCAACATATATCTCTCTATCACCCTTTCTATTTCTATTAAATATATATATATATATATATATATATATATATATATATATATATATATATATATATATATAAGAGAGAGAGTGAGAGGGAGAATACACCTTTCATTGTGTACATGTCGGTGTATACTGTTTCCTGGACTCCGCACATTTGTGTTTGAACCTGTCACATTACACACCTGCCATTGGTACATCTTGGGTAGCTTAGTGTTAGGTGATTGTGTACATGATTGTGTGTTCTACTCCTGGCAGTGGTCGTTTTACCCTTCAGAGCAGGCACTATTAGTACAGGGGTGAATAATGCTAGTTTCACCTGTTCTGGACATCACTGACCATGATCTGCGTGATATTCAGAGAAGCTTAGCCCTGTTTCGCACATATCCGTATAGTCATGTTTAAACGACGCTTACCAGCACTGGACAACGCATATTCCCACTAACATGTGCTAAACCTGATCTGATGACCTGCATCCAACATCCATTATTCATGCCTTCGGTATTACGTAACGTTCATAGGTTCATAGGTTCATAGGTTGGTACTAGGCTATCAGCCCTAGGGCCTATACAAGACTAGCCATAAGAATTCCCTGGCTATTTCTTCCTACATTATTTACTTTCCTGGACCCCTGTCTAGCAGGGTGACTGACGTGATCCCTGGGGTGAATTTCCTTTCTCCCATCCAATCGTCAAGGTTCCTCTTGAAGAGGTCCAAAGAGGCACTCTGCTTGACATGTATGGGCAATCTATTCCAGAGTCTGGGGAGTCTCTGGGTCAGGAACCTATCCCTTCAGCATGTTTTGTTTATTGTGATGACAAGGTTTAGATCCCTGGAGCATGTAGCTCTGAGGGATTGGGATTTCTTTAAGTGTAGCATGTCCAACAGCTCTGGGTTTGACATGGCCTTGTATGTTAAGCAGAGATCCTCTGAGTAGGCGATATGCGACAGAGTATAGCTGGAGTTTTTTAAGGCGGTCAGCGTAGGGCATCTGCTTTAGGCCTGTGATTCTTTTAGTGAGGTATTTCTGAGACCTTTCCAGTTGTTGCAGATGTCTTGAGAGGTACATCCCAAATGGGGCGTTGTATTCTATAATGGGTCTAATGAGGGATGAGTACAGTGGGACAATGACCTCCTTTTTTCTGGATGAAAAGCCCTTCGTGATGAGGTGTGCCACATAGAAGGATTTCCTGACTGTTGTGGTGATGTGGTTATCGAAGGTGAGACCACTGTCCACCTGTGTCCCTAAGTCTCTTATCACACTTTCTGTGTTTAGTGTACTGCCACCTATATGGTAATTCATGGATACATGTTTTTCCCAAGGGGATAACAATACATTTTTGGCATTGAGCTTGAGCCCATGGCTCTGGCACCAAGCATCTGTTTCTGTAAGGCCCTTTTGTAGAGTATCCACATCATTTGGGGATTCAGTAATGGCTCCCAGTTTGCAGTCATCTGCAAACTTTGTTAGCCAGAGTCCGTTAGTGTTGACCTGTACTTCAGAGAAGTAGATGCCAAACAAGAGCGGCCCCAGGACTGAACCCTGAGGTACTCCACTTGTCACTTGTCTGGAACTGGATTTGGAGTCGGCTACTTTTACAGTGTGGGTTCTATCAGTAAGCCATTTAGCAACCCATTGGGTGACATAGGGATTAATGCCCAACTTAGTAAGTTTATCTATGATTCCAGAGTGGGGGATGGTGTCAAAGGCCTTGGCAAGGTCTAGATAGGCTGTGTGGACCACCTTACCCTTGTCCATGGCTCTGGAGACTGATTCAAAGAAGTCAGTCAGGTTCAGGAGACAAGATTGGCCCTTCACGAACCCAAACTGGGTGTGGTCCAGTGTTTGAAGGTTGCCAATGTCTTTGTTTATAAGTTCCATGATAATACGCTCCATGGCCTTGCAGATAAGGCTTGTCAGACTGATGGGGACGGTAGTTTCCGGGATCCAAGGTGGATCCCCCCCCCTTGTGGATTGGGATAACTGTAGCTCTGCGCCACTCAGTGGGCACGAAACCTGAGGTGAGGCTATGATTAAACATGACACTTAGGTGAGGTGCCAGTTCATATTGTAGTTCATGTAGTACACAGCCCGGGATGTCATCTGGTCCCATGGATGCTGTATTCTTGGCTTTAGAGAGTGCGTTTTGTACCTGTGTGGCCGTTATTACTGGAATTTGGCAATCTTCCGTATTGAGATGGGCCATTTAGGGGTGAGAGCGTTGAAGTTGGCACTGAATCGATCTGCCAGGATATTGGCAATATTCTTCGGATCAGTATATTTAATGCCATTCTGTTTTAGCTCAGAACAGATCTGAGCATTGCCATTTAGATTCTTGACATAGTTATAGAATGCTTTGTGGTTGTCTTTGGAATCTTTGGCAATTTTATTTTCGTAACTAGCTTTGGAGGATTTTATGAGGCATCTCAGTTTCTTACTGAGGCTAGTAAGGGAGTTTTTGCATCCTGGGATTTTCTCTTTTCTGCAAAGTTTCTTCGTTTTGTTGTAAAGTTTGTTTATGGCAGGGGACCACCAGATTGGCTTCCTTTTGTTGGATGAGAGCATTTTGGTTCTATTTGGGATGGCACGATTCATGCATGAGTAGATGTGCTCGTACAGTGCCTTAGTGTAGGATTCAGCAGTTGAACTTTCACTTTCAGTTCCGTCTGCATGGGTGTCATGAAGTTTGTCACTTCTGACTTGAGTAGCATGAAGTTGGCTTTGGAGAAGTTTTTATGGTGGTTTCTTTACTGGGGGTGGGGTGAGATGTGGATGTTAAGGGTGATTAGCTTATGGTCAGACTTGACTAACGAGGGGGTGACCATAGGTATGGAGCATTGATTTCCCATGTTGGTAATGACCAGGTCAAGGATATTGGAGCCCCTGGTGGGACTATGGATTAGTTGATCCAGGGCGTTGGAATTTATGAATTCCAAGAACCGTTGCGCAAAGGTGTTGGGACATGAGTAGTTTTCCCAGTTAATGGCAGGGTAGTTAAAATCACCCAGTATTATGGTGTTTGGTTCTATCTTAATATTTTCCAGTATGTTTAGAAAGGTGTAGTGAGAATCTTGGGGTATGGTGGGGGATCTGTAGCAAGCTACAATTTGGATTGCAGTCTTACCTAGTGTTAGTTGCACCTGGAGAATTTCAGACACATTGTGTTGGTCAACTAGTCTGGTGGTGTGAATATACTTGGTGAATATTGACACTTCTCCACCTTTAGTGTTTCGGTCCTGGTTTGGTGGCCGAAAAGTGTGGTAAGAGTTGTAGCCTGGTATTGCAGGGGTGCTCTCTGGAGCCTTGAACCAGGTCTCAGTTACTGCACAGATATCGATGTTCTCCATTTTTAGGAGTGCCTCGAGAGTGCATTTTGAGGTTTAGACTTCTAGCATTGAGTAGCATTACCTTCAGATTTTGCATGCTTGTACCTGTTACGGTGGTGGTTTTGTCCTTTGAAGTTTGCCTAAAAAAGGCACTATAGGGGTGGCAAGAGCCTTAGCCAGTAACCTGAATCCCAGTGGTGACAGGTGCAGACCATCTCTGGCAAAGCATCGTGGTCTGTCAATCATGTCATCCCAGGCAGACAGATACTGGATCCCCTTTGAATGACACCATAAGCTTAGCCAGTTGTTGAAGTCAATCATTTTATCCTTATATTGTGGTATCATTCTGGGCGAAGGTAGGATGCTACTCAGGGCTAGGGTCATACCTGCCTGGGCCACATGATCCGAGAGCTCTTCCATGTTTCTTTTCATGTAGTCCAGGGAGGTACGTCTCAAGTCATTCACTCCAACATGGACAATGACAGAGTCATATTTGTACTTGTTGTGGATTGACTTGAGTGCATGCGTTATGTGGCGGATCCTGGCACCCGACAGGCAGCTGACTGTAATTTTCTCCTTATTCAACATGGTGAGAGGGACATCAGTGTGCCGGACTATAGAGTCACCTATGACTAAAGTGTTAGGTACATTTTCTTGCCTTAGGGGCTGTTGCTGGGTGGCACACTGGTGTTGTGAACTATGTCTTTGTTGCTTGGGCAGGTTACAGTTAAGGGCCTCTGCATATGTGGATTTAGTGTTGCTATATGTGGGTGTTGGTGGTGCGGGTTTAGAAGGGCTATGTGTTGCTTGAGGTGTAGTGTGGGTGTTAACCTTCTCCTCTTGACTGTTTAGCACAATCTTGGGTGGAGAGAGCTTTGCTTCCATTTTGGCTATGTAAGTGCATCTCTCACAGGTTGTAGTGTTGGGTGGTAGGAGGAGAGGGTTGTCTGTGTACATGAGGCAATTGCTGCATTGCCCCAGTATGCCCAGATTCACCAGGTGGACAGGAGAAATCACCGGAAGCTGACCCTTGGACATGCCTGCTTTGGGCTTTTTTTTTTTTCTTTGTAAAGTATAGGAGCTGTTTCCTTAGCAAGGTACTTTGTAATTATAGGCTGTTTAGTGCCTACTATTAATTTCTCCTTGTTAACAAGGAGAGTTCAGTGTTTGTATGAGTTTAAGGCTTCCTAGTGCTTTCCAGCAGGTATTAGAGAAAGTGCTAGTCACAGGGATGCTTAAAGGTAAGATGGAAAAGAATGCACTCTGCAGTGTGCACTAGAGAAGTTAGATGTGAAAGTAGGTAACTTGAGTTTTACCTGTTTAAAAAGTTAAGGTTTAGTGGAGAGTTACTATTTTTAAAACAGCAAGATGGATTGAAAGGGGTGGTCACTTTGTATTTTGGTACTATGAAATACTGTAGGATGGCCAATAAATTTAAATAATTGAAGGTGGGATTTCAAAACGATGATTTTGTGATTACTCACATAAGCCAGTGAAAGTAGAGAGAAATGAGATATATGGTCAGATTAACATAAGAGACGGCAACTAGAAAGACAGTGGTATTTAACAAGACAACTTAAATGGGTGGGAGGGCGGGAAAGAATTCTGCCTGACTCAGAACAGAGAGAGCTGTGGTCTCTTTTGAAGTTTTAATATGCTGTTAAAACAGAATGCAAGCAAAACACAAGGTAAAGAAAACAAACTACAGTATTCAAAATATAGAAATGCAATACAGTAATACAAAAAATAAAAGCAAACTAACCTTTCCTTCACAGCAAAGTGTAGCAGAGTCTGGATGAGCCTTTCTGGTCCTTGCAGGACGTGGAACTGGGAACATGCACGACAGTCAGTGCATTTTCCACTTGGGCATCTGGGATTTGTACACATTTTATGGCATTTTGTATGTGGACTGTACTACGGTTGTTACTCCATACTGCAATCAAATGGGTAACTCAGTTAGTTTACATATGGATGAGACCTATTAATGGTATGTCCAAGTGATGTTTAATGAATGTGCTCCAGCATTGGGAATGTATGTCACAGTGAGCCACACACTATAATGTGCTACACCTTCACACAACCATAGGTGGAGCATGCTGGGGTGACAGATACCTGTCATGGGTACACCCCATGCTTTGCCACTACATCCATGATTACATTATATGGAGCCCTCATTAACACACCAGGAATCCATGCAGAGTGTGTGGGGAACAGTGATTACACACATGGATCCCGCAATTGGCTCTGCTCCACTGAGGGACAGTTGGTTACTCGATGTGGTGGTGACAGCAGATACTGTTTGCCTCGATTGATGAATGGCCTCTGACAATCGGGCGTGTACCTACCGATGTACCTAGGAACCTATACATACAGTACCAACATATGCTGATAGGTGCATGTACTGTTCAGGTGTTGACATTCCTTGTTCCAATAGCTGTTGTGTGTGCAATGGTTGAGGGCTGCCTATGTAGGATTCACACAGTAGGCCACCTACACATTACAATTTACAGGTGGTCGTATGTGTGTACCATCCATTTTACTGTGTGTGCAGGTGGAAAGGTGTGTCAGTCCATAGGGGCCTACACTGTCAGAGTATGTGCTATACATTCCCTCTTTGCCAAGGTGTAGGCATACTGGGCATGCCTCCGTCTGCCTACTGGGGCTGGCACAGGGTGTTCATGGTCTGAATCCCTCTGTGCCTGTGATGGCCTTGGCAATTGCAGTGGGCTGTGAGGGCCTTCACCATTATGTCCCTGCTGCGGCTGTTTCCGCAGGATCATATTATGTAGCATGGCACATACTATGAAGATGTGGGAACACGTGCCTGGAGAGTACTGCAAGGCTCCACCAGATATGTCCAAGCAACGGAACCATGATTTCAGCATCCCGAACACACGCTCTATGATGATTCTGGTTTGTCCGTGTGCCTCATTATGGTGTTCTTGCATGGGTGTGTGTGCATTTCTGATGGGAGTCATCATCCATGGCTCCAGTGCATAGCCAGCATCCCCCACAAGGTGGCCATGTGGGATGTCCCCCCTGACAAATACCTGATACAGCTGTGAGGCATGCCAGATGTGGGAGGCATGGTAGCTTCAAGGGCTGCCAGCACACACATCCATGATAATGCCCTGGGCATTGCACATGACCTGGCAGTTGATGGAGTGGTATCCCTTGTGGTTTATGTAGTGCCTACCATGCTCACTGGGTGGTGACTTGATATGTATGTGCGTGCAGTCTATCGCACCCAGTACCTCCAGGTAGTGTGCCACATGGTGGAAGAGACGCATATTGCTGGCCAACTCCTCCTGAGTTCGGGGGAAGTATATATACTCATTGGCATGTGGTAACATGGCATCCAGGAACTGGTGTAGTACCCTGGATGCTGATGCCTCTGAGATCCCCATTATATCTCCAGTTGGCCTTTGAAAGGTACCTGTGGCTAGTATTCACAAGCTTACACATACCTTCGCGTCCACTGGGATGGGATCCCCTCTGTTGTTTCTGGATCTCAGGCGTGGCTGGTACAGCTCAACTATTTGCTGTAAGATGTCCCTGTCCACCCTGTAATGCTCTACTATCTCTAGATCATGTAGCCCCTGGTAGGTTACCCTTGGTCTGAACACTCTTCTCCTCCTCAGGGGCCTGGGGTGGTTGTCAGCATCATCCTCCACAACACCTTCAGTCTCTAACACATGGTGATGAATCACAGCTATGGCAGCTCCCAACATGTACATTGTAAAAGTTCCCCGTCTGTTTACACCGATGGTGCAGTGTTTGGGAATACACAGGTGTGTGTGAGGTGCTTTCACACTTTATACTATTGTGCTGTGAACACTGATGATGTCATAGGGTGTGTATGTACGATTGTAGCTACAGGGTATCTTATGTGTTTTACGACAGGTACTACTATTGTGGTGCCTTTGGTGTTGAATTACATTTGGCTGCCGTGGATTACCTCTTGCCCTTCCCTTTACATTTCTCAATGTTTCACCTCCCATTTTCTGGCATGCATCCAGCAACCTGCTTTCCTGTACTTTACTTTCCTAAACTTGGCTTATCTTGCGTAATGTGTTCTATGGCCGGTCTACTGCAGGTTTGCTTTGCTCTGCTATGACAGTTCTCTTTTCTTTGCAATCCGACACCTCCTCTATCCTGTTTTGCAGGTTTCTGCAAGCAGACTTGTCAGCTGCCATCGATTGCCCACTGTGAGTTAATAGGTGTTAATTGCTCAGTTGTACTCCAATTACCCTACTGCGGCATTTCCTTATTTTCTTCCCCTAACCTTCCTGTTTGAGCTATGGTGCGCAGCGCGTGTGTCTGCTTACTGGGTTTCGTGCATGTTTTCATCCCCGTACACATGCGCTTTCGGGCACCATATGTGCTCTCAGCTAAACGATGCTATACCTACATCCCCACCCGTGTCCTGCGGCTTTGCTTAGCAACAGCCAGGCCGGATTTGCATTGCTCCAATGTGCTTAGAGCTACGGTGGCACACCCCACTGCTGATGTCATGTATACCTCTAAACCACTCCTCGGTGTTGTAGCGCTGCGCTGTATAGTACATCCTTCGTCAGCGGGATGTTTGCGATTCACTATTACTTGCCTCATTTGCATGGCATTGACTACTAATTCCTAGTTACCGTGCCGAACACTGTCACAGACCCTTAGCAACCCTTAGCAACCCTTGCAGCTTGTTTGTGGTGTACCATGCATACCATTGAGTATTATGGTGAAATCATGATTTGTATTACATTGCGATTTTATAACATTTATATATATTTTCTTTGTATTCCCATTTGCACACATATGCCCTGCGGTTGTACTTTGCTTTACTGTGGACATGACATTAAATGTTGTTTTTTTAGGTGTTGTGCATCTTTTCTTATGCCATTGGCTGTATATTTAGCCATCGGCATATGTTAACTTTGTAATACATGAGTCTGGTCCGCTTTCATAGCTCCAATGTTCTGCTTGGAAAAATGTAAACCATTTTTTTTGGTTTACATTTCTGTGGGCTTACGCTACGCCTGCACCACTTCATGAATCACTATGTACCTTCATTTGCATGGTGCGGCACTGCACATGGGGTGATTAGCATACCTAAGCTGAGGGCTGCGCAGAACTGGCGTACGCTGGTAGTGCACATGGAATTGGATCGTACCTGAATCGCTCGGTGGCCATATTTGGCATTATACCGCCTACACTATGCACAAGCTTCATGAATCCCGGGGTGGTTTTGTTACCTAAAATACTATATATATAGCACAAGCTCTTATACTTCCACCTGGAAAGAAAATCCTTAAATAAATCACTTCAACTCTGATGAAATTCCTGTGGTACCCCAAAAGAAATAGAGTGGCATATTCTTATCATATCAGAAAATGGGAACAAGGGGGGGGGGTTAAAATTCCCAGAGCTTGAAACTTATATAAAGGCATCTATAATTAAAATAGTGATGAATTGGATAAATCCTAGATACTCTTCCAGTTGAAAACAGTTACACTCCATTATACTAATGAATGAAAATTATTTATCAAAGAATGCTTTGGTAACTGACAAAGATAAGATATGGCACTATTTAAGTTTAAATGTACAGTATAGTACAACAAAATTAACTAAACTAACACTAATAAACAATATTTTGATGTGTTTAAAAATTCATTAACACAAATTTAGATATAAAACTGTGGCATAGATTTTTAATACCATTTACTTTTACAAGGGATTTCCCTGATAAAACACATAGAGAAATTTTTGGTTTATGAGAAAATACTAACCTATTTTGTTGGTTGTAATGTATTGAAAACCAACAAGCTTTGAACACACAAAGTATATTGTCAACCTATGGCCTATACCCTAATGACAGGTTGGTTCTTCAGAGTATCACAGCATACACTAAGGATCTGCGTAGAATAATACATAACTCATCCTTCAAAACCATGCCCAAAATTATTTCTATATAATAATATCAATGTTAAGAATTAATTATCATATCTATATAACACTTTAATTGTCTATAAGACAGCTCCTAAAGATTCTTACTGGCAATACCTAACTAACGGGTTTGAAAGTATCATTATCAATGGAAGATAAAACAAACATTTTATTTTCAATTAAACTAACTTCTTGCTCACAATTCTGGAGGATTTTTCATTGGAAATTTCTACACAGATCCTTTTTGATACCCGAGAAACTCTCAAAAATGAACCCTTCAAACAGCAAGTTATGTTGGAGATGTCATCTGTCCACTAATTCTGACTGGTCTCATATTTTTTATGACTCTACTAATATTAAACCATATTGGAACGAGATTAACAAATTTCTTCAAGCTATCTATACTGATATATTTGTTTTGACAAAGTCTTTAATTTTATTGAATGTTGTTAATAGTAATAATATGAAGAAAGATGACCTGTATTTGTTGTGGACAATGTCAGCAATAGCCAGAAAATGTATAACTAGAAGATGGAACTGTAATGTAGCACCCACAATGGAGGAATTCCTATCATCACTGAAGAAATGCATACTAATGGAGAAAAGAACTAAAGAGTTAAGAACTTTTCCTAAGCCATTGGTTAATAGTCCATTGCGGAAAGTTTTGAATTTGATTGATACCCTACAGATAGAACCAAACTCTTCCTAACTATCATAGTTTATATATTAACTTATTATTTAACTACAAATGTTTTTTATCTGAATCCTTTTTGTCATGCTGAATGTAAATACTGTAAATAGTTATTGAATGTTATGAATGTATTAAATTATTGTGTTAGTTCATCAAAATAAAAATCATTTGAGTAAAAAAAAAAAGAAAAGCAATAAAAACAAGATTTGGGTGGTGTAAGAAAAAGCATGAATGTAAGGATGTTTTGTGGAGATTAACAATAGGTAAGCTACCTGTTAAAGCCAATATACTATATAAAAAGAGTACAAGAAAGTATGTGTAATCATGCTCCATTGTGGGGAAACTGAAAGACCAGAACATGTTTTTTTTGAATTGCAATAGAATAAAAGAGTTGTAAAGGAGATATATTTTAAGATATTGAAACATTTTAAAAGTGTAGAAGATTTAAATATAAATATGTCAGAATATGGGTATTATGGCAATGAAAAACAGAGGGAGGTGAAGGAAATTGATAAAAAAATGTTCTTTATATTTTATGGACTATATGGAATGAAAGACTAAATTCAACGCAATTCAATGGAAAGTGGATATTATCGGAAATTTTGAAGAAGATACTTTTTGGTCATGGAAAAAAAGGTGGGGGAATTGGAAAATATAAGAATGTATGAAACTGTAAATGAAAACTGTATATAATTGTAAATAAATAACTGCGGTGGTGGTGCTGCAGTAGCATTGTTGCCTCACAATAAGATGTTGTCCTGTTCGATTCTCAGCTAAAGCGTCTTCTGTGTGGAGACATGCGTGAATGGGTGTACCTTCAATGAAGGTTGTGGGTCAGAGCTGGCAACTCGGTATGTAAAAATGTACTGCCAATCATTAGTGGACCAGAGTTCCACTGTGGCGACCCCTAACCAGGAAAAGCCGAAAGATACAACATATAATTGTAAATAAAAAAAAGCATCATACCATTCTACAAAAACATGGCCTATACTGATTACCCCATCAATGGAAACACCCTAAGCACACAACTTGTGGTAAGAGACCTGGATACTCAGGTTGACAACAATCTCACATTCAACCATCATGTAGCGGCAGTGGATAGAAAAGCCTTTTACTTGGTTTGGCTCAAAAGTAAAGGGATTGCATTCAGGAAAAAAGGAGGTTATTGCCTCTGTATACTCCTCCATCATTAGGCCAATAATTGAGTATAACACCCCATTTAGTATGCACCTCTACAAGCATCTGCACCAACTTGGAAAGGCCACAGAAATAACTCACAAAGAGAATCTATGGCCTCCAACACCTTTCCTGTGTGGACAGGCTCAAATCACTATCACTCTACTCAGTATCATACAGATTGCTCAGAGGTGATCTGTGTCTCACCTACAAGGCAATCTTGGACCCTGCCCTACTAGAGATGCTCCATATCCATAAGTCTAACTCCTCATGCATTGCCCTCTTGAATGGCCTAAATCTAATATGTGACATCAACAAAACCTGCTGGAGAGAAAGGTTTGTCTCCCAGAGGCTGCCGCATCTCTGGAATAGACTTGCCATACATGCCAAACTGTGTACCTCACTGACCCTCTTCAAGCACGACCTTGATGAGTGGATGGGAAACCACAAATTTATCCTAGGAGTTCCACCTGTTCCTGTCACTGACAGGGGCAACAGGTGCTGACTGGAGTTTCTTTTTTGGGGATAACCTCTTGGCTACGCTTGTAAGGGGTCCATGGCCATTACCCTAGTAACCTCCTATGATCCTATGAATAAAGTATGACATGTAAACAATGTAAGTATGTTATGATAATCAATAAAGAACTCCTACTCTTTTCTCTTTTCAAAAAGTATCATGGGATCTTTTGCATCCAACTAAGCTACCACTAACTCAGGCAGATGAGGCTTCAGTTTGAATATCTTGTCCAAAGGATAGCATACTAAGGAGTGCAGCACTGTCCCTTATGCTGCACTTTAGTGCCATTTTTAGAAAACTAATCCAATTACCTGATGTGGGAATAGAAACAGCAGATATCTTCACCAAAGGCATGTGTGCTATGAGGCTGAAGAGGATCTACAGCTAGCACTAGTTTCTTTGAAAATGGCATAGGGTCTGTATGCACCTCAAAGATTAGCAGGTCTCTGACTTATCCTGATAGGAGTTTTCTTTTGTTTGTTCACCCTGGCTTTTTACTTTGGACATTGTCAGTTTGGATTTGCAGTGTGCCAAAGATTTCTTTGTGCTGATCCTCAGGGACTGGGCAAGACACGAATTTACCACTAGTTTTATGATTTCAAAGAGGATTGATCCCAAAGAGACACCCGATCTAGACAGCACAGATACAAACTTGGTTGGAACCCACAAAGAAGATACTAGATACCACACAAAGGCAAGCATAAACTCACAAAGGTTATTTTTTCAACCAAAGGGAAACTCCCAGTAATATTATGAAAAAAACACAAAACGGGAAATACATGCTGTAAGGGATATTAGTAATGATAAAGGCAGGACAGTTGTGAAAGTGATAAGGGAGAGGGCATTGTAGTTACAAATACAGTAGTTTATATCAGAAAGATAGAGTGCTTTGCTGGATATTAGTTTGCACTACAAAAAAGATGATTTAAGAACAGAAAAAAATGCCTATAACACCATGCATGAGACTATGAATGCACTTAGGAACAGGAACTCAAAAGAAACAAGCTACATTAATTCCTTTATGTTATCCACCACAAAGTCCCCACTTTTTTGCGATTATTGCCAAGCACCATAAGATCTTGGTAGACCCTCCATATAGGCCAGTGATTGCTAGAGGAGGTCCTATTACACACAGTGCTGCCCCATAATTATTGCTTCAAAAACTTGAAGAATGTCTAATAAGGGGAAATGGGAAACCTGCCTGGTATAATAGAACTTTCCACAAAACTACTTCAATTATTATTAGGGAACAGTTTCTTTACATTCAACCAGTAAATGTGCAAACAACTGTCAAGAGTTGCTATGAGGAAGCAATGGCCTCAACTTAGCAAATGTAGCTCTGGCCAAATAGGAGGAGAAGGAGGAGGAAGTATAAAACTTAATGGCCTAACAGTTCATCACTTGCTACCTAGGCATCACAGACAATATCTTCATCATATGGAATGGCAACAAGGCATCTAAATAAAGGTCTTTCAAGAAATTTTAATTCTTTTTAGCAGCAACAACACTCTCCTCTTACCTCCCAACACTCAGACTTGTGAGAGATGCACTTATATATCCAAATTGGAAACCATGCACTCTCAAGCCAAGACCGGAATAGCTGGTCAAGAGGAGAGGTCAACACCTGCACAACACCACATGCAACACATAGCCCTCCAGAACACCCACCATCACAGCTCTCACATAAAAACACAAACCAGACACCTATGTTTGCAGATGCTCTCAATAGAAATCTACCCAAACAACAGAGACCTCCAAGGCAGAAATGCACTCGACCACCACAGCACAGCACAAACCACAAGACACATAGTTCACCTACACAATGTGTCCCTCAACCTAAGCCCTTAAAGCAAAACAGCTTGCCCGATACATTAATTATAGGTGACATGATAGTGAAGCACACTGAAGTCCCACTCACTAGGTTGAATAAGGAGGAGGTAACAGTTAGCTGTCTATCAGGTGCCAGAATTTGACACATAACACACGCACTCAGGTCACTCCACAACAAGTACAAATATGACTCTGTCACTGTCCATTTGGGTGTGAATGACCTGAGACATACCTCTGTGGCCTACATGAAAAGAAACAAGGAGGAGGTCTCAGATTATGTGGCCCAGGCAGATATGACCTTAGCCCTGAGCAGCATCCTACCATCACCCAGAATGATACCGCAGTACAAGCAGAAAATGATTGACTTCAACAATTGGCTAAGTTTCTGGTGTCATTCTAAGGGGATCCAGTATCTGTCTGCTTGGAATGACATGATTGACAGACCTCAATGCCAGAGATGGCTTACATCTGTCACCCCTGGATTTCTGGATACTGGCTAAGGCTCTTGCCACCCCTATAGTGACTTTTTAGGCAATGTTCTAAAGACCAAATTACCACTGTAACAGCTATAAATAAATGCAATCCGAGGGCCATGCTGCTCAATGCTAGAAGTCTAAATCTCAAGATGCACTTGCTTGAAGCACTCCTAAAAATGGAGAACATTAACATTTTTGCTGTAACAGAGACTTGGTTTAAAGCAGCAGAAATCACCACTGCACTACCAGGCTATAACTCATTCCACACCTTTTAGCCCCAGAACATGGACCGAAGCTCTAAAGGTGCTGTCTCCATATTCATAAAGGATATGCACACCTCCAGACTAGTAGCCCAGCATAATGCATCTGAGATACTTCAGGTATGACTAACATTGTGTAAGACGGTGATTCAGGTCGTAGCCTGCTATAGGTCCCCACCATGTCCCAAGACTTTCACTCCATGATCCTAAGCACCTTGGAAGCTGTTAGGGTCCAGCCCAACACTCTCATACTAGGTGATTTCAACTACCCCTTCATCAACTGGGAAAACTACTCATGCACCAATACACTGGCCCAACGCTTCCTGGAATTCATCAGTTCCAATGCCCTGGACCAGCTCATTCTTACCCCCACTAGAGGAAGCAACATCCTTGACCTGGTTATTACAAACATGAGCAACCATTGTTCTACACCAATAGTCAATTCCTCCCTGGTTAGATCTGACTGCAAACTAATCACCATGGAAATCGACATGTCACCCACACCCCCCGCAAATGTAACAACCATGAAAAACCTCCAAAGCTGACTTTGGGCTCCTAAAAACAGAGGTGGCTAACTTCACGACACCAATGTTAATAAAAAATAGATGCATGACTGCTGAATCATACACCAATGCACTGTACGAACACGTAGGTAAATGCATGGAAGTAGCCATACCTAACAGAACCAAGATGTTCTCCTCCAAAAAAAGGAAGCCAATCTGGTGGTCCCCTGCTATTAATAAACCATACAACAGAAGGAAGAAACTGTTGCAGCAAAAGGTGAAGTCCCAAGACTGGAAAAACTTCCTTATTAGCCTCAAGAAAAAGTTGAGATCCCTCATCAAAACCTCTAAAGCCAGCTATGAAGGCAGAATTGTGGCAGATACTAAAAACAACCACAAAGCCTTCTATAGCTATATCAAGAATCTCCACGACAATACCCAGGTTTACTCTAAGTTACTGCACAATGGTACCTCCTATACTGAGCCAACAGATATTGCCAACATACTGGCCGACAGATTCAGTACCAACTTTACCCCTCTCTCCCTCCCTAAAGGACCAATTACAACACCGGAGGAATGTCAGGCACCCAGCATTACTGCAGCACAGGTTAAAGTTGCATTGTTCAAGGCCAAGAATACAGCTTCCATGGGACCCAACAATATCCCTGGATGTTGTCTACATGAACTACAAAGTAGGAAGAAAAAGTCACAAACCATAGGATACAGGCAATAAGAGCCATGGAATCCACACAAAGAGGATTCCAGCCAAAAAATGAAATAGCAAGTAGACCAGGAACTCCACAATCACTTTTAGTTTATTGCAACAAAAACAAGTATAAAAATAAGTGCTTTTGTCCCAAATAATAATAGGAACTTCATCAGATACAAACACAATACAGAAATGCATTCTTTTATCCACTTTTGGACATGATGTCATTTCTTGTTCTAGTCAAATGCATTCAATTAAGGCATAAAGCAACACAGGAATGAAAATAAAAAAAAAATAAAAGAGAGACAAGTGCAGCAGTAATATATAAAATTAACTGAATTACTGTAACCACAGATGTAAACATCCCAAAATAAAACTATACTGGAGTAAGTTATGGAATACTGTAATGTAACAGTGTAAATGTATAAAGTATATAAAAACACTATCTAAATTACATATATAAAAACGATCCTAAGTGGATATAAAATGGATATAAAAAAGCCCAAGAATTGCATAATGAGCTTACAGAATAAATCCAGTAGCAAAACAATAACTCCCAACCATCACAACACATATAAAAATGTGCAAAAATATGTGAAATAAAATTAAAAATTAGTTAAAAATACAGATTTATCTGTTGAGTGCTTTAAGTTTTAATAAACAACTAATGGACAGGCTGTCATTCAAACCTGGCCAATGTAGAGCATCTAGTCATAACTGACAGGTTAGTTCAGCCTTCTCGAGAAGATAGGGCCATGCAGCCCCCGTCATGTTTTTCATGTACCTCTAAGACAATAAATTTAAATTTATGGTTATAAAAATCTCTAATGTGTTTGGCAATAGCATTGAATTCACTCTGATCCCTAATATCTCTCAAATGTTCACTAATTCTGATTTTAAGTTTACATACTGTTTTACCAACGTAAAAACATGGACAGTTTGAACAAATAGTGCAGTAGACTACCCGCTCTGTAAAACAACTGCATCTACCTGGGATCCCAACCATGACATTATTAATTTTGCACATATCAGTTTCCAAAATATGTGAGCAAAATTTACAAGTTCTACACTTAAACATATGCCCATATCCAGATTGTCTAGATGTGTGTTAAAAAATGTTCTTTAAATTCTGTCCCTTTTTAAATATACACAAAGGTTTTTCACCCAGAATGTTAAAGAGGTTCCTCTCGTGACTAAGTAACATCCAATTTTTGTTGATAATGTCCCCTATATGTTGTGCATCACATGAGAAAGGTGTAGAAAAGCTAGAGTTGTAGTCAATAACTACAAGTTCTGTGGAATTACAATTATTCCCAACCGGAATATCATCAGTTTGATAGTTCAAATTCTGAGTGGAATTCAGGACATTTGTCACTGTCACCATCTCTGAAGTGACTGACGTAGTATTGGGGGGCCTCAAATTAGATGTAACCAGAACTGGCAATAAAATGACCCTGTATTCTCTCAGTTCTCACTTCAGACATAATGTCGGTAATTAAAGAAACAACCAAAAGACCAGTAGCCCAGTAGAATCCAAAAGTATTTTATTCACTCTCTTCACTCTCTGACGTCACAGCTGGAATGCTTTTAAAAGAGAAAACACACCCCAAAAAACACTCCATATAAATAGAACAATCAATTAATCAATACAAATTCAATTAAATAAAATCAAAAAAGCATAATTACAGTAGAACTCTCAAATTAAGTTCAAAATTCATACCATTAGGTATAAGAATATCAAATTTAAGAATATAGATGGCTTCTTTATATAAAAGTTTATCCTGAAAATAAGTGTCAGTAAATTCACAATTATTATCATCCACTTTTTCTAAAATGGTGCCTTGTAAACCCACAGATGGACCCAGATGTGCTTGATGAAAATGAACTGCCACAGAACTAGTTTCTTTAAAGTTTTCTATATCTCTTATATGCTCAAGAAGTCTTACTTTGAACACTCTCTGAGACTGACCAATATAACATTTGTTACATGGACATTTAAGGGCATAGATTATACCAGTGGTATCACATTTGAAAAAACTTTTCACTGCAAATCTACGTCCACTAATATTTCCAAAACTATTCACAATATGTTTACAAGCCTTACATCTATTACATACATAGGTGCCAAAGTTAAATCTCAAATTATATACATTAACTTTAGGCATAATAAATTTACCTTTCACAAGAACGTGTTTTAAACTTTTCCCCACCCTAAATGAGAATTTAAGTTTCTCAGTTAACCATAACTGAGAATCTCCATTACATTGCATGTACTGCCAGTAGTATTTCAGCAAATGTGTTAGAATGTCACTAAAGCAACTATAAGTAGATACAAAATAAATCTCAGTCTGACTTCCATCATATGTGTTCCCAACTTTTTTGCATCTGGGGTAATTGTCTCTCACTTTCTAGTGAAAGGTAAATTTATAATTGTTGAGTGGAGTCTCACATGGATCGGTCCTGGGTCCTCTCCTGTTTGGCATCTTCTTCTCAGAATTCCTGGCCAACACAGAGGGACTCTGGCTGACCAAGTTCACAGATGACTGCAAGCTGGGAGTCATAATTAACTCCCCACTTCTAATTGGATTCTCCTAAAATTTCCAACACACAAAGGTAAACCACTACTGATAGTTACAGCCTATCTACCAACCCCATGTAGAACAAACGAAACACAAGATATAAAATCTAAAACCAAAGAACTGAAAACACTGCCAGTGAGGGAACAAAACGGACACCACTACCTTATTTAACATTTTCGTTCAATTTAATACCACTGAACTTCATCAGAAACACACCCACATAAATCACTAGGTATAAATACCTAATGAAAATCATCACATGAAAATTGCAACCAATCAAAAAATGTATATCAAACATTTAAAAATAATAAATGTAAATGTAAATATAAATAAATAAATAAATAGTTATAGTAACAATAATGAAATGTCTAAAAAGACAATAAATGTTGAAGCCTCTATAATCATAAAAACACATTAAAGTCTCTGTGCTTGTAAAAAACATTTGATATTGATCATGTCATTTAATCCAGGAAGCTGGTCAGCGTTTAACATAATTTGCCATATAGCTTCACGACATTCTAAAAGGTTTTAAAATCCCCACTAAATAATGCATTGTTCACCCTCTCTAGAACAAAGAAGGAAAATTTTTGAAAACAGGACACTCTAAAGAATGCCTAGCCAAAGCATTAGATGTGTCCTTTTTCTTAATGGCCAATGTGTGTTCATAAATACGTTTGTTTAATAATATGCACATTAAAAGGACAAATCTAATGCTTTGGCTAGGCATTCTTTAGAGTGTCCTGTGGGGATTTTAAAACACATTTAGAATGTCATGAAGCTATATGGCAAATTATGTTATGGTCGAAAGCATTTGGTGTGTTTTTCTAATTAAATGGACACATTGGCGGAGCTGTACTGTGGATTTTGTTCATTTGTTGATGTGATTTTTTGGTTCATGTTCTATTGGTAACTGAACAATACTGATCAGTTCAGTACCCCAGTAAAGAAATGTAAAGTAATAAAAATAAATAAAAACTCAACATAATTGGATACCATCGAACTTATCTAATTTATCAAGTCACTTACTCTGTGCTATCCCCACCCTTAACATTATTCTCATCTTACTGCTTTTCATTCTGCTCCCTCTTCACCCCACACTCTCTCCATTTCTACTCCCTCTCCACCCAACACTCCCCCCATTTCTACTCCCTCTCCACCCCACACTCCCTCCACTTCTACTCCCTCTCCACCCCACACTCCCTCCATTTTGTACTCCCTCTCAAACCCACACTCCCCCATTCCTACTCCCCCTCCAGCCCACACTCCCCCTATTTCTACTCCCTCTTCGCCCCACACTCCCTCCATTTCTACTCCCTCTCCACCCCACACTCCCTCCATTTTGGACTCCCTCTCAAACCCACACTCCCCCATTTCTACTCCCTCTCCACCCCACATTCTGCCCATTTCTACTGCCTTTCCACCCTGCACTCCCCCATTTCTACTCCCTCTCCACACCACACTCCCCCATTTCTACTCCCTCTCCACCCCACATAACTAATCTTTCTTTAACAACTATCATCTGTTAACTTCATCTCATCTGTCATCTCATTCAAATCCACTAGCTCTCGTCCTTTTAACCCACCTCACTCTGTTATGTATCTACTTCTACACCCATTTCATCAAACTATCAAAGTCCTTCCAACTCCCACCCTCAAACTTCTCTCCATAATTACTACCTCTCCCTCCTGCCACATCAGTCTCCATCCAATAATCAATTACCAGCTCTTCTCCAAATATGCTACTCTACCAGCTAACTGAGCAGCATGCATTACACAACTGACATCTGCTGCTGCCACATAGGATGCTTCTTACTTCACTCATTCTCACACGTTCCTTTTATTATTATGCTGAAACCTTACCTGTGCAAATGAAACTATACATAAAAAACAAGTTAAGACTGAAGACACTCTGTACCTACAGACACTTCCAGCACTGTGGTGATATAACCCTATCCCTGGGCCACATTTCCTGTCCAAGTTCAGTGCTACTCCCATTCCCTCTCTGCCTTTATTCCATACATCCAGACTTCAGCCCACTCAGGATTGATGTTTATTCATACTAATATCAGAAGCACTGCTAATAAAATAAATGACCTTCATGCTTGACTAAACAGGCATGCAGACTACATTCTCATAATCACTGCAAAACATCGAAATCCACAAATCAAACATGCAGACATTTCTTTCTCAGGCTATAACGTCTATAGACTGGACAACAAAAAGGAGGAAGACAGCATTAATAATAGTCCCTAATATCCTTGAACTCTCTCTTGTCTCACAAACTTTCTATCATCAACAATGTTGAAATTCTCACATCCTTTTTCAAACTGAATAAACAAACAAACAACAAAAAAAAACTTTGCATAGTAGCTTTATACATTCCACCAGAAGACATCTCCACTATGCAAATTACTGTCTGGATAAAAGAAGACATATCATATAAAATTATCTGACACCCTCCCCCAGTCTGTCTAAATCTATGTGGCTTCATTCAGCTGATCCAGACCAAAACCAAATTCAAAAAGCCTAATTATAAAAAGAGCTTACTGGACTGGATATGAACTTCCACCCAAAACAAAATATCTTCAAGCACCTTACCAGACATATTTAGCAATCATATTCACACCTTTCCTAATCAAAGGAATGTCCATCAATCCAGAAAACATAATTTTATTGAACTATGCAATCCTACCAACTTTAATAATGAAACATCGACTACTACAAAATCTACAAAATCTAAAATCCTTCAAGTGGAAGATACTCAGAATCATTCCCCTAGATGATGCTGTACTTTTATTTAACGCAATTTTCCTTAACATACTGAATAATTGGGTACTTTCTAGAAGAAAGGTATCAAATACAACACTGCCCTCTGGCTATCCATAGATACCAGATATGTGTGCATAAAAAGGTGTAAGGCATAAAAACATTGGAAACAAAAACAAACTTATCAAGACCTTCAAAACTTTATTTTTAGAAAAATTACAAAGGTATGTGAAGTAAAAATGGATAAAATTAACTACTACCTTAATTTACAAGGCAAACACCTCAATAAAGCAAACAATTTATGGAGCTCCAACAAAAAACTTGTAACTACAGGTTGGCTTCAATAGCCCAACTGATGCACTGCTGTACAACCAGGAGGTACTGCCATATTGTTCAACTTCAACTTTATCAGCATCATAAATTCATTGCTCAACAATAAATAAAAAAAATACTGCTTAATAGTTACTGATTCAGTTACAATCCCAGATATCTTTTCTCTCAGGTCTGTTCCAAATACCAAAATAAAAAGGACCTCCTCAAACTAAAAGCCACCACTTTATTTATAGACAACTAACCTTTAGAATACCAAAAACCAGCTGATGCAATAACATACCCTCATCTCAATTTTCAAAAAAAAAGATCTGTTCAAGAATTCTATGTCCCTACCTTCTGAAAAAAATATGGTAGCCTTGCACGAAGGTGGTAGTACCACTGAACTTTCTAACTGTAGGCCGACAGCTATATTTTCCTGAATCTAAACTCTTATAGTAGAATGCTCAGGTCCATAAAGGTGGTAGGGGTCAATTCCATCCATTACAGATGATTAATATATGGAGTAGCTCTAATTGCAGCCAATCCCTCTGGTGGCTTAATTGTTGCCTATTCCTGGTGCTCCATTGTTGGGAATAGTGTTAAAATCTGAACTACTACAGACTGTTGCTGTCAGGGGGAAAAAATCAGTTAAATAAGGAAGAGACTCTGGGTGCTACATTATTCTTCTTAACGAAGTTTTATTCTTCTGTTTACAAAGCAGATGAGTGCTGTTTAAGTAACTGAAGCTTGGTGGTCAGAATTTTTTACAAATCTGAGGATGTGTGTATGAGGGGAGGTACCCACCCTGGGGTCCTGTCCATGGGGGATAGACAGCCTGTGGGGTGAGTTTTATTACATAGTTCCCACCTTTACCAATGTATCATTTCAAATTTAAAAGAATTTTTTGCATCTTGAAATCTTTATGGATGTTTCAACAATAAGAGATGTTACCAGAGTCACAACATTAAGCACAGAGTCTCCAGGTGTGCTTAGACAAAATTTAACAACACAATAATTTTTGTATTTTACTGACTTAGGATGTGAAATAAGTATATCACCAGCACATTCGCAGTGATGGTTCTTCAGTTCTGCCTTAAGTGTGTTTTGTTCAAGCGTGCAAGGTTCAGGTTAGGAATCTCTAAAATCTTGCAGGGCAAGCTAAGGAAACGTGTTTTTTTGTTGTGAAGATATGGGCAGAAATTAAAAGATGGAAGTTTTAGTGGGAATTAATGACTATTGCTAAGATTGCTTAAACTACGGTAGATCGAATCTTAAGTAGATGTGGGTGGTAGATAGTATTATTTACCACAATAAAAATACAAATGAATTAAAGTGTAGCTATCATTTCTAAGTCTTTTGGATTAAGCACTTGGGCTTCAGACCAGTTGTTTTACATTAGGAAGGTTTGTGGCCTGCACTGTGGTGGCAGGACAGGTAGCTTACATCCTTCTAAGTTGGGAACTGCTGATTGAGAGACCAGTGTCTGTTATTCTAAAAGTGTATTAGTTCTGGTTTAAGCACTTGGGCTTCAGGCCAGTTATTTTACGTTAAGAAGGATTGCGGTCTGCACTCTTGTGGGAGGAGAGGCTGGACTCTGCCCTTTTGAGCAGGGAATTTCTGGTTAAAGGCTTATAGTGCCTGCATATTCTAACTGTTTCTTACTGAAATTGGTACACCTTGTTTGCTGTAGCATAGACTAGATCCAGTCCTGCTGAATCTAGCTTTGTTTGTATGCTTGTTGTTTGTTTATTTCCCTGAAACGCTAATTCCACCTAAAACATGGCCTTTTAGCACTTCTGTGGATCCCTAGTGATATCTGCATTGCTTACTGTACTTATTTCCTTGTTTCACTTGAAAGAAAGTTACTGTTTGTCATTTTTGCATTTAAGTTACCTGTAACACATTGCATTTAAGTTACCTGGCACTTGCTCACTAAAGCAATTATATAAGTCAGCTCTAAAATATTAAAAGCACTACATCCTCACAAACTCCCCTTGAGTACCTTGTTCCCCATTGGCCCTTTTTTCAATTATAAAGGAATTCCCAATACTATTCTAGCATGTCCAAAGGTCAGTTGTCAATCTCCTCTCTGGTCCAGCTGGTGAATCTGGGAATCTTGAGGCAATGTTACAACTGCCTCATGTACACAGACAACCCTCTCCTCCTCCCAACAAATTCCAACACATGTGAGAGATGCAACCATATAGCCAAACTGGAGGCTAAGCTCTCTCAACTCAGTACTGGCGTAACCAGTCAGGAGGAGAAGGAAACCACACTCACTACAATTCCAGTCTCACATAGACCTACCACGACAACAAACCAAACACATAAACACACAAAAACATACTCGGAGGGTCTAAATAAAAATCTGCCTAAGCAGCAGAGACCTCCAAAGCAGACACCCAAGCAACCGCTACCCCAAAACAAAACACGTGAAACACATAGCTCACAAAGCCAGTGTGCCGAACAGTCACAGCCCTTAAGGCTAAACAACACACCTGATACACTTGTAATAGGTGACTCTATCGTCAGGCACACTGACGTCCCGCTCACCAGGCTGAACAAGGAGAAGGTCACGGTGAGCTGCCTGACGGGCGCTAGAATCCGCCACATAACACAAGCACTCAGGTCACTCCAAGGCAAGTACAAATATGACTCAGTCATTGTCCATGCTGGTGTGAATGACCTGAGACGTACCTCCCTGGACTACATGAAAAGAGACATAGATGAGCTCTCTCAGCATGTAGCCCAGGCCGGTATGACCCTGACCTTGAGTAGCATCTTACCCTCACCAAGAATGATGCCACAATATGAAGACAAGATTATCAATTTTAACAATTGGCTTAAGTGTTGGTGTAATTCAAAGGGGATCCAATGCCTGTCAGCCTGGGATGACATGCTCAACAAGCCACGATGCTTCGCTAGGGACGGCTTGCACCTGTCACCCCTGGGCTTTCGGATATTGGCAAAGGCTCTTGCTACCCCCATAGTGCCTTTTTTAGGCAAGGCTCAAAAGACAAGCCCACCTCCATAGGTATCACAAGGGATAAGAAACTAAGAGTAATGCTACTCAACGCCAGAAGTCTAAACCTCAAGATGCTCGCACTCAAAACTCTCCTTAGCATGGTGAGCATCGATATCTGTGCAGTAACAGAAACCTGGTTCAAGGCTCCGAGAGCACCCCAGCACTACCAGGTTATACCTCATACCATGCTTTTCAGCCCCAAAACTTGGACCGAACCACAAAGGAGGGAGTATCAATATTCGTCAAAGATACCCACACCTCCAGGTTGGTGGCACAGCACGAAGCATCAGAGACTATCCATGTGCAACTAACTGTGGGTAAAACTGCCTTCCAGTTTATAGCCTGCTACAGACCACCCTCCCAAACACAGGAACCCCACTCAGCCTTCCTGAGAATACTGGAAAATATGAAGGTCTCTCCAAACACCATTATATTGGGCGACTTCAACTATCCAAACATAGACTGGGAGCATTACTCTAGCTCCAACACCCTAGCCCAAAGGTTCAGGGTTTATAAACTCAAATGTAATGGAACAACTTGTTACCACTCCCACAAGAGGGGAAAACATACTGGACCTGATCATCACCAACATGGGGACACTATGCTCCAGACCAGAAGTGTATCCCTCACTGGTAAGATCAGACCATAAACTAATCTCACTGGATATTCACATCCCGACCCCACCCCCTGCCCAGAAAACCTCAGTGAAAAACTTCTCTAAAGCAAATTTCACACGCCTCAAAACCGAGGTGAAATCCTTCAAAGCCCCCGGGCCTGTGGAAAATACTGACCCAGACCTTGAGAATCCTATATAAACATTCTATGAAACATTGACTACTACAAAATCTACAAAATCTAAAATCCTTCAAGTGGAAGATACTCAGAATCATTCCCCTAGATGATGCTGTACTTTTATTTAACACAATTTTCCTTAACATACTGAATAATTTGGTACTTTCTAGAAGAAAGGTATCAAATACAACACTGCCCTCTGGCTATTCATAGATACCAGATATGTGTGCATAAAAGGGTGTAAGGCATGAAAACATTGGAAACAAAAACAAACTTATCAAGACCTTCAAAACTTTATTTTTAGAAAAATTACAAAGGTATGTGAAGTAAAAATGGATAAAATTAACTACTACCTTAATTTACAAGGCAAACACCTCAATAAAGCAAACAACTTATGGAGCTCCAACAAAAACTTGTAACTACAGGTTGGCTTCAATAGCCCAACTGATGCACTGCTGTACAACCAGGAGGTACTGACATATTGTTCAACTTCAACTTTATCAGCATCATAAATTCATTGCTCAACAATAAATAAAAAACATACTGCTTAATAATTATTGATTCAGTTACAATCCCAGATATCTTTTCTCTCAGGTCTGTTCCAAATACCAAAATAAAAAGGACCTCCTCAAACTAAAAGCCACCACTTTATTTATAGACAACTAACCTTTAGAATACCAAAAACCTGCTGATGCAATAACATACCCTCATCTCAATTTTCAAAAAAAATAGATCTGTTCAAGAATTCTATGTCCCTACCTTCTGAAAAAAATATGCTAGCCTTGCACGAAGGTAGCAGTACCACTGAACTTTCTAACTGTAGACCGACAGCTATATTTTCCTGAATCTAAACTCTTATAGTAGAATGCTCAGGTCCATAAAGGTGGTAGGGGTCAATTCCATCCATTACAGATGATCAATATATGGAGTAACTCTAATTACAGCCAATCCCTCTGGTGGCTTAATTGTTGCCTATTCCTGGTGCTCCATTGTTGGGAATAGTGTTAAAAGCTGAGCTACTACAGACTGTTGCTGTCAGGGGGAAAAAACAGTTAAATAAGGAAGAGACTCTGGGTGCTACATTATTCTTCTTAATGAAGTTTTATTCTTCTGTTTACAAGGCAGATGAGTGCTGTTTAAGTAACTGAAGCTTGGTGGTCAGAATTTTTTACAAATCTGAGGATGTGTGTATGAGGGGAGGTACCCACCCTGGGGTCCTGTCCATGGGGGATAGACAACCTGTGGGGCGGGTTTTATTACATAGTTCCCCACCTTTACCAATGTATCATTTCAAATTTGAAACAATTTTTTGCATCTTGAAATCTTTATGGATGTTTCAACAATAAGAGATGTTACCAGAGTCACAACATTAAGCAGAGAGTCTCCAGGTGTGCTTAGACAAAATTTAACAACACAATAATTTTTGTATTTTACTGACTTAGGATGTGAAATAAGTATATCACCAGCATATTCACAGTGATGGTTCTTCAGTTCTGCCTTAAGTGTGTTTTGTTCAAGTGTGCAAGGTTCAGGTTAGGAATCTTTAAAATCTTGCAGGGCAAGCTAAGGAAATGTGCTTTTTTGTTGTGAAGATATGGGCATAAATTAAAAGATGGAAGTTTTAGTGGGAATTAATGACTATTGCTAAGATTGCCTAAACTACAGTAGATCGAATCTTAAGTAGATGTGGGTGGTAGATAGCATTATTTACCAAAATAAAAATACAAATGAAAAAAGAAAAACAGATAGGAGCTGATGTTACAGAGACTTTGGCTGTTAAGAAGGAATTGTAAAAATAGTTGAAACTGTTGGACCATGTGGAATGATATTAACAGTGAATGTAAAGCTAAAATGAAAGGATAAAAAAGTTAGATGGGCAGAATCAGATAAAGGGGAGTTACAGAGTCCCTAATCTTAAAGGGACGTTTGGTCATTTTTTGCCGCTGCTGGTCAGGAAATGTTATGGAGGCTTCAGGAAGTTCACAAGAAGAGGCTTTGCAGTGACCGTTGTTGAAAAATAGTAAAGGTTTACAGATATGGCTGTTTATGTATTTAAGCGTGAACAACTCCCATAGGCTGGTGTTTGTGAAATATGGGTCTGGGAGCTGCCTGTATGTGATCTGGCAGTGATCATGCCCTGATCAATAAATATGGAATAGATTTAAAAAATAGTGTGGTACAGTAGCTAATAGTGCTGGTATGCTAGCTGGGGACAGTGTGTTGGGGAACCTATGAGAATTTGCTGGATTATATGGATGCTATGGTACTTTGGATCCTTATTTTGAGATACTTTTTATTTAAAGCTTGTTGATTCTGTCCAGTAAGTCCACCTCATGGGTAGTCAAGGTTTTATAATTCTCATTCTTGCTTGGTTCCCATCATTTGGTTAGTTAAATGGGAATATTACCTCGGACCTCTTAATCCAACACATCCCTGGAGACAAACCTTATGGAGTCATTCTGGTTCAGGGAAATTTTTTCCCCAGCAACACTAGCAGCAGATCTTGACCTGGACACAGCCAGAGAAGATGACACAAGAATATCCATAGAAGAACAACTGTTAAACCATCTTGAAAGAACTCTCATGAAAATTAAAATCCTCCAATAGGAGGAAATCTGTTTGCAGTTTTGCATCAAGAAACATTTGGTACCCAGAGGTCTGAGACTGTACAAAAATTAAACTGTTACAATATATACAATGGTCTCTTGTCAAAATGAGACAGTATATGCAAAAAGTTTTCCTAAGATTGGTGAGCCTACAACTCACTCACAACAAAGAACAACAGGGCAAAGTCAAAGTGGACTTTACCGATCATGAAGCCATATGCAAGACAATTACCAGCAAGGAAATTAAATTACACATTCCCCTAGAAAAAAATAACTTCTTCAACAAAAAAATTGAGAGAGAAAAAAAATTAAAAAATCAAGAGAGACCTCAAAGATGAAGTCGATTTATGCAACAAATCCAACTGTAACAGCAAGCCCCTCTGGGCCACAAAACACTATAAAGGACAGGATGACAAGATACACCTATGGATCCCACAGGATGACACAAAAAACAGCACCAAGAGAATCACCAGCTATGGACAACATCCATTCTGAGCAATTGTCAAGGTCAAATCGTCTTCCACCTGGTCAACTACATGGCAACCACCAACAGTTTGTTTTAGGCATGTCAGAACTCATTGAGACTGGACCCCATCCTGAACCACAAACAGTCCACCAACCCATCATATCAAGGCATGATGACCCTGGCCACCTCAAAAGGATCCCCAGTGATAACCTACAACATCTCCCCTCCAAAGAAAACTGGCACCCCAAGCTGGTCCCAGAGAGCAACCATCACCACTGAGATTGGACATGGCAAGGGAAGAGGGATCTCAAGCACCCATGGAAACCACCAATGGACCTCCCCAACAGACAAGGGAGGAGAAACAGAACAAGCACACAGGAATGCATAAGCTATGGAACCACTCAAAGAAACTATTTCTAAAGCTGAACAGGACATGCTTGAAAAATGCTTGACATTTATCCCGCAACAACATAGTAACCTCACATGCACCACTATAGACCTAAAATTATTAACCCAAAAACTAAACTTGAAAATCTTCCTCCACAATAAAGAACCAAACAACATACCCCGAATGATGCAACTATCTACCAAAAATCAAAAAAGCCTAATAATTTCTGCTTAGCACCACATCTTACCATCACAGTGTTTGAAAATAAATGCAAAATGGACATCAGTAAATTCCTACAGAAACCCCCCTAAGAAAAGATTTTTCAACTGAAACCTCATGAACTAAAGTCCCTTATGAACCTAAGTAAGGACCTCACATGCAAAATAATGAAATTTGACAAAGGAGAAGGAATCCTAATAACAGACACTGCATCCTACAATGGCAAAATCACAAAGTTTAACAACTACAACTATTATGAGCAATGCAACATAGGGCAACCTGGACAGAATATGAGAACACCAAAACAGAAGTAACCTTCTTCAGTGATGAAGGCCTTATCAGCAACAATTTGTTCAAATTCCTTTCAGTTGAGCTCCTCAGATGCCACAACTATTTTGGGGATCCCCAAACCACATACAAACATTGCAGACACTCAGTACAGACATGTCATAGCCAGCATTATGGAACCAAACTCCATTTACCTAGAAATGCATATCAAGAACCAGGCTGAAAAAAAATAGATCCTTCATTTGGGACACAACAGATTTCTTGAAGATTAGGCACATCCCTGTCAATGATAAAACCATCCTAGTTACAATAGATGTGGAAGCCCTCTACATGGAACATCCACATGACTACTGCATTTGAGCAGTTATTCAGGCATACAAGAAGCAGTGGGAAGCATTGCATGAGGAAACAGAAACCCTAAGCAGATTACAAAGACTTCTGCTAGACAACAGCTATTTCAGGTTTTGAGAACTCTACTACAAACAGACCAGAGCAATAGCCATGTGTGCAGCTATGGCTCCCAGGCTGGCCAACACTGCTCTGGGAAAGTGGGGAAAAGGACACATATACAACTCTCCCTACTTCAAACAGATTAGTTGTTACTTCAAATGTATTGATAATATATTTATCATTTGGAATTGGGACAGCACCAGCTCCAGAAATTTCTTCAAAACATCAGCAGCTCAATAGCTTTCCTAAATCTTACCACCACCCAAAGCTGGGATGAGGTCAGCTTCCTGGATTTACAGATCAGCAAAGCAAAAAGTAAACAACATCTCAATAACAACCTATACAGAAAAAGAAAACAAGAGAAAACTTACTATTAGATCATAACAGCATGCACCATTTTAAGACAAAGAAAAATGTCATAAAATCACAACTGCTGAGAATTGCTAGGGTTTCAAAGGAGTTCACTGACTTCACTGAAAATCTTATAGAACTTGAAAGAGATTTTCATGTCAGGGGCTATAGCATGAATTCGATTAAGGGGATCTTCAAACCCATCATCAGCCATGAAACTATCAACCCAAACATTCTCACCCTTGAGGACAATGATGGCCAGAACTTAAAAAGTTTAGTGAGACACAGGAACAAGAACCAATGGGAGATCAACATGACCATGAAATATTCCACGGACTTTAAAGAACTAGTGAAAACAATCATTGAGAACTGGGTCATCATTAGCAATGACAGCACACTTGATAAGATACAACTGCCCAAACCAAGTTTCACAATTAGAAGAAACAGGAACATCTGGAACTTCATTGAATACAGAAATGTTCTCCCTCCAACCAACTTGCCTTATGGCACTTTCCCTTGCAGACCACAATATTGCAATTGCTGTCAACACATGAGCAAGAAGGCTTTCGCTGTCCTATTACTAAAAAATTTTATTGGAGCAAATCCTATGGATAAGGTTGTCTGCAGAGCCCAGTGTCATAAATGCCAAGCATTTTATATTGGTAAGACAATCAACAAACTGAAAAGCGGAGTAGCCAAGTACTTTACTGACATAAGACAAAATGTGGCCAACAGTGCACTAGTCAA
>NC_056739.1:931940714-932023214 GCF_019279795.1 Protopterus annectens
GTTGAAGTTTTAATACTATCCCCCAATAATGGAGCACCGGCACTGATTGAGCCACCAGAGGAATCAACCGAAGTTCCAGTTACTCCAGGTATTAATTATGGTGTTTTGGAGCCTTATTTTGAGATTTTTCATTTCAGGCTTGTTAATTCTGTCTACTAAGTCCAACTCATGGGATGTCAAAGTCTGATAATTCTGAATCTAAAATCTTGCAAAAGTGTGTTCATGATCAGCTTCTCAAACACGTTGATAATAACTTCTCCCATACTGAACATAACTTCAGACCAAACCACAGCAGTACTGCTATAGTACTCAACTTTGTAAGTATATCAGTCAGAAATGCAAAGCAACAATCAAGATGTCTGTGTTATTTTTATTAAAATCCCTTGACATGGTCTCGGATGAGAAAGTAGGTCACCGATTAGTAGCCTTAGCCGTTTTCGTTTCCACTTTCTCTAAAGCTACCTAACAGACAGATCACATGCAATAAAATTCCACCTATTTACCACTTACTGTTGTTTTCCAAAGTTCCATACTAGTGCTTCTCTAGACCAATTGTTAATGACTTACAATCTGCTTCAGAACAACCTAATACAATATGTTGATGCTGCAACCTGTTCTGCCTATAATCCTGCCCACCTTCAGCAGCTCACACAAGATTCCTTCACTCCCATCTAACCTGACTACCAAGATCTGGCCTCACTGCAAATCCAAAGAAGACAAAAAAACTACTTTTTATGACCAGTAAGTTATATATTGACTCTTAAAACTTACCTCAAAATCATCTCCTCGAAGAAAATGAAAATTAATTTGTCTCAAATACTAGGAGTTACAAAAGATAACATGAAATTCGACTTGCATAGGTCAAGTCATACTAAAAAACTCAGAAACCTGGGTCCATCTATGCACTGTAAAATAGTACCTCATTGAAAATAGCAGAAGAACCCCAATCTCCATCTATCTACTTACCCCACTCATCTATGCCTTTCCAATTTTCATTAATGTGCAGTCCATGCAAACAGTCCAGTAGTCCCACAAACCAAGGTGCAGTAAGTAATTCAAGTAAATCTACAAAAATCCCAGTAGTGAAGTCAACGGACAACTTCTTAAAAATCCAACTTTTATTCAGTGTAAGCGCTTTCGTAATGCAACCATTATTTCCTCAGACACAAAAAACTACATAAAATGCTCAAGGTTTTATATGCAAATCAATAAAAAGCTTCCAATCAGATGACTTAAAAATCCCTCCTAAATTCTGGCCAATTAAGTTAAAGTAACAGTTTCCCAAAAACATTCATATAACTGCATATTGTCGTTTATACAGCGCATATAATTATAAATATTAAACATCATTGAAACCCATATATAAAAAACTCACCGGAAAACCACAAGTACACGTAACCAAAAAGAAACAAAAGGCAGAGAAACCAAGATATAAATTCAACCAAGCTCCAAAAAATAGCGTAACTAATGAATTTTAATATCCGCTTTCGTCCTTGGACTTCATCAGAATAATTAAAACATGAAAAAGCTCATATTTAAATACAAAACTAGTAAATCACCAACAGTAGCTGATTGGTCAAACAATTAAATTGTTAAAATATATATAAAAAACTGTTTAAAAACACTGCTAAAATGCATATGTCAAGGATAAAAAAATTAATGTTTAAGTTTTTTAGCCTTTAACACTGGCTTAAGAGAGACCATATTATTTAACCCCGATCCCCGATGTGCCCCTAGGCACAAAATCCATTTAAATTCAATGGATTCAGTATTGTTTACTATGCCCCCCATCCTGACGCTATCTGGTTCAACCTGAAGCACTTGAAACAAAAACCTATGCCTGTCACCCTCCATTAACAAATGCTTAGCTAAAGCACTATAGTCTTGGCCCTTCCTTACACAATACATATGATCTCTGATTCTTTCCCTGAGCCAACAATTAGTTTTTCCCATGTAGAATTTAAAACAATACTCAGAGTGGGCAATATATACTACATTCCTAGTATTACAGTCAGCACTACATTTGATCTGCCAGAGGTGCATAGTGCCAGGGTGCCTAAAATATTTAGATTAATCTATAAATGAACAGAAGGTACAGGCTCCAGACCTTCTTCGTGTTCCAATATTCATGGTAGTGGAAGGATTATTGTTCCTAGAGTAACACAGCTGTTGCTTAAGATTCAACCGATACTTAAAAAGAAATTAAGATCTATTTCCTACTATTCCATTAGTCACATCATCTACAAGAAGAATATGCCAATTCTTATTTACTATATGCTTGACAAACCCTATATCATGAGTGTAGTGTGAAATCATAGGAACTACTGAATTCTCATCTGCTTTCTGTCTCAAGACCTTATTCCCCACAGAAAAATAGGGCTTCCCCTTTCTTCTCTTTCATATATTACTCTTGAATAAACACTGTTAATTTCCTTTCTTGAATAGCCTCTATTAACAAAGGCTTCATTCAAGCATCCCATTGCCTGTTCAAAATCAGTGTTTAGAGATGACAGTGTAGATAACCTTAATGCTTGTCCTTCCACTATACTCTTGAAAATATGTGGTGGGTGCATACGGTTTCTGTCTCGGTTTCTGTCCAGAAATGAAGGATGGTAGCAATCCTTCCTATTCTTCCTGTTCTACACACACCCTATTTTTAACAAACTATAAGTTATTCATATGATACTTTTGTAGCCTCTAACTCTGCAAGTGAAACATTTCCTTCTGTAACTCAGACACTTTATTATGATATATGGTCAAACATAAGTGTTCTTACTTAAACTGTTGTTCCACCTATAGTACTCACCTTTGGTTTCACTTATTACCAAACTGTTTAAATACTTCTTATATATGCTGTTACTAAATTAAGTATGAGGGATTTCAGATACTATTATGCATGAAGTGTTTTGATGTATTAGTGTTTAATTCTCTTTTTACGAGGCTTTTCTCTCTTGGCCTCCACTGAAAAGAGGCTTTGTGCTCAGCTGGAATTCCTTGGTAAACTACATGCATAACTACATACATGTATGTAAAAATGCTGTATCCTATATTTTTACCTGAAGAATACTCACCTATTTTCTCTCCATTGATTTATTCACATGCTACCTTTCTCTTTCATTTGGACTATAACCCATTCTTACTAAGTAATAAACATATCCTAAATTGCTTTGCAGACTGACTACAATCTGGACTTCTCTGCACAACTGTTCTATTTTCCAGCATGCAATTCAAATATGCTAAACTAAGTAAAAGACACATAACTTATTTTCAAGAATCAACAGGAGAAAATGACCAACCTGTGCAGGGTAAACGTCTCACCAAACAAATAAACCAGAGTAAAGCAGTCCAAAAAAGTAGAATGATGAGATGACACCAGGCTCTCAGCATAAAACAATCTTTTATTTTAAAACAACATAAGCGCTTTCACAGCTCTTGCTGCTTCTTCAGATGTCAGTGCCACTGACATCTGAAGAAGCAGCAAAAGCTGTGAATGCACTTATGTTGTTTTAAAATAAAAGTGTTTGTTTTATGGTGATAGCCTGGTGTCATCTCATCATTCTACTTCTTTGAATTATTTTCAAGAATGTTTCTTCATTTTTGTTATGCACAGTTATTCTCATCTCCAAAGTTAAATGATTTTGTTTTTTTTGTTCTCATGAAATGTAACTTATTTTGTCAATAATTTTTTTTTATTTTGTCTTCTTATACAATGCTACTTACAAATCTGTTAATGGTATTATGTTCTGTTTATTTTGTTTTTCCTTGACTTGTAATTATTAATTTTTCTGTGCAGTTTTTCTTCCCATTGCTGCACTGCAAATGTATACTTTGACTTTTGTTTACTGGGAATGCCTAACTAGGTCAAATACTAAGTACAGTCTTGAGTACTGTTTCACTTATAACACAGCTATTCACTAATTGCACTCTGCAGCTCAGTGTACCTATGAAGAAATGTAGCTAGGGATGGCCGTGAGGAACAATTGCCTTGGATGCAAAGGGTTGGGGGAGTGATTGGCCATCCTTCATCTGGCTTTTAAAAGTCTGTATTTCATCTGCAGTAAAACCTGAGCACTGCAGTGGTCCATGTGTGGTCTAAACTGTTTTACTACAGTTTAATATAATTTTTTTTGCTTTTCTTTTTCTTTTTTTTTTTACTAAGACATGAGTGCCATAGCACTCCATGCAGTCAGGGTATAAACAGTAGCAACTGCCTACTTCATTTGTAGCAAGCAGTTTACTACAGTTTCAAAGAAGGCTTTTTGTTTTTAAGCTAATACATGAGTGCTATAGTGCTCCTTGTGGGCAAGGAATAAATTGTAGCAACTGTTTGTAGCATACTGCTTGCTACAGATCTAGCTGTTTAACAGTATTTTTTTTATTCTTAGATGTGCAGAGTGGAAGGAGGATTGGGGGCAGGGCTCAGAAATGGGACCTGAATGTCTGAGACAGGAAGGGAGGTGGGAGTGTCATGCATCTGGCCACCTGGTTGGTGTGCATGTAGAACCAACAGCAGTTTATTGTGGGGTGGGGGTGGCTGGTGGTGGTGGGGTGGATCTAACTGTAATAAGATAATTCCTAAAATCAAAAAGAAGAAAGTGTGTCCAAGGAAGCCAAAGGTTACCCAGTAGGAATTAAATATGATAAATGCTGCAAACAAACCAGGCATACACCAAGGCTGTAAAAGTATAAAACTTTAATATACAGAGTACAGGATAAGCGCTTTCACACAAGTTGTGCTTCATCAGATCCACAGAATAAAACACCAGAACCCATTAAATACTAAAACATGTGCTTCAATTAACCAATAACATACAGCAATCCATTATTGATGTATACTTCTTTTCTTAAGAATTGGTTTTAAAGGAACAGAGGCATTAAGGCCAGGCAATTTATCTGCCTGCAACGTTATAATCCACCTCGTCTCTGCAGTTTCAAGTCTGTTATTAAAATCACCATGTCTTTTGTTAAAATATAGCAATTGCAACACTATAAAATCAAAACTATGATTGGTAAAAATAGAAACATGTTTGGCTAGGGCATTAAGTATGTTTTTATGTCTAATGTCACCCATATGCTGAAGAATGCCCTCTTTAAACATCCTAACAGTTTTTCCCATGTAGAATGAAGTGCAACATTTACATCTGGCCATGTATACAAGTCCACGGGACTTACAATCAGCATAAAAGTCAGGTTTAAATATAACATGGGTGACATTAGACATAAAAACATACTTAATGCCCTAGCCAAACATGTTTCTGTTTTTACTGATCATAGTTTAGATTTTATAGTGTTGCAATTGCTATATTTTAACAAAAGACATGGTGATTTTAATAACAGACTTGAAACTGCAGAGACAAGGTGGATTGTAAAGTTGCAGGCAGATAAATTGCCTGGCTTTCATGCCTCTGCTCCTTTAAAACCAATTCTTAAGAAGATAAGAAGTATACATCAATAATTGATTGCTGTATTTTATTGGTTAAGTGAAGCACATGTTTTAGTATTACTGGGTTCTGTTGTTTTATTCTGTGGATCTGATGAAGCACAACTTGTGTGAAAATGTTTATCCTGTGTACTCTGTGTATTAAACTTTTATAGCCTTGGTGGATGCCTAGTTTGTTTGCAGCATAATTTCTAAAATGTAGAGATCGGCTTAATACAGTGAATTTTTTGTTGTTGTTGTTGTTTTCTCTTCACTTCAAGAGCTGAAGGGGTGGATGTTTGTTTGTGTTACCACCACAGGGTGCTGGTAAAGCCAGCTACCCTTCTGTACTTATGTACTGCCTGATTAAATTGAATATTTTGCTTGTATAGAATAAATAACATAGGAAACAAAGTAACTAGCTTAAAAAAGTGTGTTTCCATGTACAACTTGTTAAAATAAAACTAGTGTTTTGCACTGATAGTTGTAGTGAAATCTAGCACAGGTCATTTGTTAATTAAATAGCATACAAAGCACTGCTATATTGGCTGTACAAAAAGAGTATTCTTTATGCTATCAACAAAAATTCCAGAACAGGAAGTAAAAATGATCTTTGTGGCACAGGAACATACAAGGTAAATGATCACTGGGACCATAAGATGCCTAGCCATATATACCTTTAAGCAGACCATTTTCAAGCACCTAATAGTACTTACTTATAAATTGAGCAGGGCTGTACATGTTAACACTTGTAAATTTCTCTCTGTCTATCTAGTCACCAAGACTAGTTTTAAAGGCAGCCAAAGTAATACTTTATTTGACCTGTTGTTTTAATATATTCTATAGGCTAAGAATATGCTAAGTTAGTAACCTCTGTCTCCGGTGTCTTATTTGTCAGTGTAGGTTTAGGTCCTTAGTACAGCTGTTTGTAGAGCCACTTGTTTTGTAAAGAAATACAGCAAATAGGACTGAGTCTTTAATTGCTTGAAATACAAGACAGTGGTCACCTTGCAGTGACCTGTAGCCCACAATGTACAAGGAGACTCATATTAATCTAGCAGGGTAGTTGAAAGATTTAAGACCCTTAATTTTCTTTGCTAGATGTCTTTGTGGCCTTACCAATTGAGAAATATCCTTGGATTTGTACATACCAAAGGGACAATGTATTCTATGATGAGTGTGATAAGGGAAGACTGCAATGGTAGAATAACTTATTTTCATTTTGAAGATTTTATCTCAGAAAACAAATAGGCCAGATATGATTTCCTGGCTAAGGTGGAAACATAATCATCGAATGAGACAGTTATCCATGTAAGACTCTTATGACTGTATCTGTCCAAAGAAGAGAACCATTTATAACAAATCAGGTGTGAGCAACCTTTCTGCCCAAATGCTATTATGCTACACTTTGCATTTAATTTAAAACTGTTTTTGATACACCACAAATATGCATATCCTAGACCTTTCTGGAACTGTTTTGTATCAGTGGATGAGAGGATAATAGTGCCCAGTTTGCAGTCATCAGCACATTTGGTCAGGTATGCTTCTGGGATATTGACATGGATGACTGCAAAATGCATGCCAAACAGGAGATAAGCTGGACCTGATCCCTGTGGTAGCCTATTAGTTGAAATTTTATATTCAGAAAGGGGACCAGTGACTTTCACAACTTTGGATGTATTGGATATCCAGTTTGCGATCCAGGGGACAATGTAGTGATTTGCGTTAAGCTTGTTTAATTTTTCAATAATGCCAGCATGGGAGATAGTGGAAAAATATTTGGCCATGTCAATAGAAGCAAACATTTCCTTTGCACAGAGTGACCAGTGTCCCTAGCCCCTGTAGCCTCTTTAAAGAAGCTGCCATAGCCCCTGTAACCTTTTTAAATGAGCTTACTGAGGTCAGGAGACAGGAACTGCCTTTCAGAAACCAAGCTGATTAAGCTTTAGGTAAGTTAGGTTACCTAGGGCTGTAGAAGGGCCACTTCTGTTTAGGGAAGTCACAGTGGCTGTTCACCAGCAATCAGGAACAAACATTGCAAGATAGGCTGAGGTTGAACAGTCTAAGTAGAAGCTCAGACAGTGCTAACTGGCCCCTGTTGAGATGTGTATTCAGCCTAGTATACTATCCACTCCTATGGAAGTATTATTTTTAGCCTTTAACTTGGATTCTAAGCCTTGTTCCAAAGTGATTTCAGGGGAAACTAATTTCTCAGGGACAGTGGGGCAAAATGTGGGTAGGAGGGATAAAGTTGACAATAACATTGTATACTAATATATTAGCTATATCCTTGAGGTCAGAATGGGTGATATTATGAATGAGCTTAGTGCATTGCAAACATTATTCTTTATTTTTCTGACATAAATTAAGAATGATTTGTAGCTTCCATTGGAATCTGTAGCCACCTTAAGTTCATACTCTGATTTACCATTTCTAACAGTACAGAAAAATATATACTGAAACAATACTGACAGATCCTGACAGCTTTTTTTTAAATACACTACAGCATATAATTACTCCCAGAGACACAAACAGAAATGACATCATCCACCACTGACATTTAACCAAACCCAAGGAATGCAATCTCACAGCTAACATGGCAGTATAGTAGCCTCATCTTATAGTCAACCAAATTTAGACATTCTGTATCCTAATAGTCTGTGTATAACAGCATTAGAGTCACAAAAGCACAGCATGGTGTATGAATCAACTACTTTGTAGATTTTCAGGACGTTTGCCTCCATGCTACATTCTGAATCACACACAAAGAGGTTACAGAAGTCTTGTATACCACTACATAAAATGTTCATGACTTCATAGCCCTACTACTCTAGCAAAATTCAGTCATCCCCCATGCTGCACATAATCCAAAATAATTCAATATCCTTTTTTCACCAGAATTTGCCTCAGAATGTTCAATACAGCTTGTATTTTCCAATATAAATATTCCTGCACTACCCTCAATTTCTACAGTAATCCCCATACATATTGCTTTACCTTACCCTCAATGTGCAAGTAAATTAACTGAATTTAATTCTCTCCTGTTTGTGATAACAATCTACATTAACGAGTAAACTTCACAACTAGAACTAAATGAGATTGTACCTTTCTAAACTTGTAATTACTAAAAGGTTGTGTCCTTTCTGTCAAGCACCCCTTGCCTATATTTACCCTTACTGTAAGGTCTGAAATCATCTCAAGTGAAAAGAAAATGGCAAATACAGACCTCTACCCAAAACTGTAAATGCAACTACTCCTGAATATTACTACCTTGTGGTGAAGGCTTTTACCACAAGGAAGAACGTTATAAAAACTAATTTACAGACTGCTGGCTGCTCACTTTTATTTAGTTTACCTGGATCCCAACCATTTACAGCATGGTTTTACTCCAGACTGCAGTACGTCTACAATTTGCACAGCCAGTGACTGCATCTTATCGATTAAGACCTGCTACTATCCAGAATGGAACAAACTGTCTTTACCCACCTCGGTATATCCCTGGTCAAACATTACCTTTCAAATACACTTCAAAGCCCACCTGCATAGCATTGTTTCTTCAGACTGTTCCACTGTTTATTGGGTGCAAAATGGAAGAGATGACTACTTCTCACAGGAAATTACTGCAAGTGTGACTTCTGTGTGTGTGTGTGTGTGTGTGTGTGTGTGTGTGTGTGTGTGTGTGTGTGTGTGTGTGTGTGTGTATGTGTGTGTGTGTGTGTGTGTGTGTGTCCTTGTGCGTGTGTGTGTGTGTGTGTGCTAGCAGCAATTTCTTTTTGAGAAATATCTCCCCTTTGTGTTTGCGCAACCCATGGAGTTTGATATATACATTTGTGGATTGGGAGAGTTTGTCCCCCATAAAAGGGTTGCTGGGGGCCTCAGTTACATTTACGTTTTTCATTGGGTTCATTTCCTGACCAGTTGTGCTTGGTGAATGGATTTTGTGTCAAGTTGTAATTCTGATGAATCATAATGCAAGGATTTCTTGCACCTGCATTCTTCAAAAAGGTGTACTACAAGGTTGACTATTGGACTCATTACTAGCATCTTTTCTTATAAACGTTTGACTCTGTACTGTCTCATTGCATACAGCTGTCCTATGTGCAGGTTATCTTCTATTACTAATGTCAGACTGCAAACTAGGAAAAATCTCCAAAGAGAATTCCTAGCATTTGCCATTGGTTCCCGTCTCAAAAAATGTCTTGCCAACTCAGAAATGAGTGATACCATAATTTTTCATTTTCCAAAGACTAGCCAGGATAATCCCCATCCTTATATAATTACTTGATTCCTGGAACAGTAAAATACTGCAGGTCCAAATGTGTAGGTAACTAGAAAAAAATCTTAAGCAGCATCTTTTAACTTACCAGCCATACAGAGATAACGGTCTCAAATGTAATTAGTATCCTAAAGTACTCATGCATGTTTTCAAGTTCTCATTTGGAAATTATGGATTATTTCTTGTTAAAAATATCCTCCTCACAAAAATAAATACATGCTCTGCCTAAACTATTTCTGGGTAGCAGTCATATGGCCAAACTGCTTCAAACGCCACAATATAAAATTTGTGTATTTGTAAAACTTACCTTGCGTGCATTTCATTGTCATCTTCTTTCTTATAGGCTCATATGTGTATACTAGGTTAACAACCACAGGGACCTTTAAAAGATGAGCCATGTATCTCAAACATATCTGACAAGTTTTTTAGGGTGTAGGTGGTCAAGCATTTACAGGATGCTGTGGACATGCCCATAATCCAGAGTATAACCTATTTATCCACAGACATCCCAAAACAATCTTCCACATAAGAAATTATGTCCCCATTTTTAACTGATAAATATAGTCTAAGTAAGAGTCGCTAAGTGCACAGCTTCAACATCAACACCCCAGAAGGAGCACTTCTCTGTTAGGGCCTACTGTGTAGAACTCATTCCAGAAGATATTCACAAACATACGTTCACTAAAAATGTCTCTTGATGACTAACTCAAAGCTGCTAGTAACTGATCCTGCCTTAGGCAAAAACCTGCATGACATCTCATTTCTGTCTTTATCATCATGACTTTCTTGTCCGGCTTTAAAATTTGTACTTAATTTTACAATTAAATACTCCTTTAGTAACATTTGCCCTTCTAAATCTATAGTGTCCCCAAGAAAATCAGTATTGTTAAAATTAATGAGTGTTGCCTATAGGTCATGATCCCTCTTTGGCCAAATTGGCCTATTTGTTCCCGTCATCTGAGTGAAGTTCAGCTGGGTGGGAACATCATTTGCATTGCCATTAGAGGTGCTTTGACGTTTTCTGCTTAGATTTCTCAGCTGTAATTTGCACATGCACCTGCACTTTCATAAGGGGTGTTCCTTCCAAACAACCCTGTCCCATCTCCAAAGGCAACAGCAGTGACATCCCACATTTCCACGAAGGATTTAGCACCACTTATTGTGCCTTAAGTACATGCAAATCCCAGCATTCCACTGGGAGAGGCAAGTGGGCCATGTTCATTTACCCCCTCACCTCCAGTACCGAGGATGCTAATCAAACTCCTCATTACCTGGGTCATAGAAATAGTTCATCCACTGTACACATGTCATGTGAACTTTGGAGAACTGTCAAAGCTATTTGTCACTTATTGCACTGTTGAATTGTAAATCATCTTATAAACAGGCTACTATTATTTATTCAGTATTGGTTGATTGTAAATTTCTGCCATATTGCCAGCTATGGTATATATAGCTTTTTATGTAGACAGACATCCAGACAACTTAAAACTCAGATGTTAGAACATATGAGTGACATTAGAAATGGCTGCCTGCTAATGCATCATATAAACATGTCTAGAAACGTACTTCTGCTGTGTTTAATTTCACTATTATTGACAGGATTAATCTAGCTTCATGTAATAAGTTAGGTTGGCATGGCATCCTGAATAATAAGGAATATTCCTGGATAGTGAGATTGGGGGCTTTATTTTCACTGGGACTCAATGAAGTGATGCTGTCTCTTTGTATGGGCGGGGATTCTCTAATAGTTTTATTTTACTTGTATATTTAAATATGGCATTGTTTTTTGGAACTTTAACACTGATGAAGGCATGGAGTTGCTGAAACCGGTCTGTTACTTAATGAAATAACAGTAAATATTAAATAAATGGCTTTGTTGATTTGAAGTGCTGGCTGCTGTTGTTTGGAGTCATCATTTTGCCTTTGCACTTGGCTGTGCCTGCTAGACTTTTGTATTCCGTGACTGATATATAGACTTTATGCCTGGATCTGTCAATAACCACACAGTTGTATTGCTAACTTTTATCATCTGTAATGTCACTCTGTGACCCAGGTTGTGGCTGAAAAGGGTTATGCTAGACCAGCTTACCTACTAGGTTACAAAATGGAATAAAGAAAGAAAAATACAATCGTGAGCACAAATCTGTCTTTGGGTTTGACTGGATAGAAGGCCATGTATCATATATTGATATGTTAATGACATGACATATTATGAAAGCAGAAATCATCAGGATGGTGAACCTTGAGTCACAGATTAGATAGTACAAAGTATGACTGTCATGACAATCTTGGTCTATTTAGGAAATTACATTGGTGGTATCTCTCCCAACTCCCCACAGGGTGCTGTCCATCTGTACCTAGCTAGAAGAAATAAGAACACCACATTTCTATGACATGTTCTTCTGGTGTATTTTGCCACAATGTTCCTATTTTGGCTAAGATTTCAGTTTTCACCAAGTGAAATTCTTCCTGCAAACATATATACAGATTATCCTCTCCTTTTTCTCTGACCACAAGATTCACAGAATTTCCTTTACCATTACTCTGGTCATTGATGAAGTCCTCTGTAACTCATACAGATATGCCAGCCATATTTTATGTTTTTATTTGCTTATAACATAGCCAGACAGTATTTCAGCATCCTTTGCTATCTGATATAACATTACATTTTAGTAAGCATAGCTGTCTTGCCATTGGCGATGCAGTCAGAAAGGAAGTGAGGTGATAGTGCCTGTAGGCAACAGAGATCCTGACACATTGTTGTCTGCCAGCTCTAGGGTGATGTTCTGATGTGCCAAAAGATCAATAAAATGAGATTATAGCATTACTTTGTCAAGGAAGACAGTCATAAATATGAACAAAGAAAAAGTAATAATATAAATGTTTCACAGCACCTAAGTGCAATGGAAGAAATAGGCAGCTGAAAAAAGGCTCTCGTGACACAAAAGGGAAACCCTTATTCTGAAGAGGAAAGAAGTATGTGCAGAGGGTAAAACTGTCTTAGCAGGAGGTATAAACATGGCCATTCACGAAAGGTGAACACATGCAGATGAGAGGTGTAAACATGGCCATACATGACAGGTGAACACATGCAGATGAGAGGTGTAAACATGGCCATTCATGAAAGATGAACACATGCAGATGAAATTATGAGAATGATTTCACTGAAAGCTGACAAAGCCTATCTAGCAAGCCAAGACAGCCATAGAAAAGACAGCTGTTGGTTGGGGTGAGTGAAGAGAGTGATAAGAAAACAAAGTATTCATATGTACTGAGAAAAGAAACAATCAGTGGAACATACCCCTAATATTTTACACAAGTTTGTTATAACTCTTTTCATATCATTGTTTGGCAGGTTATTATATTTTTACTCATCCCTGAAATTTTTCTCCAGTTTGTTACAGCTGTAGCCATCCCTGATAGTGGTTACCAATTTGCTATAGCAACTCTCATTCCCAACATTGCATCCCACTTTGCTGTAGCTGTACCCACACCTAACATTGTAGCCACTTTGCTATAGCTGTACCCACACCTAACATTGTACCTAATTTTGCTGTAGCTGTACTCACACCTAACATTGTACCCTAGTTTGCTGTTGCTGTACTCACACCTAACATTGTACCCTATTTTGCTGGAGTTGTACTCACAACTAATATTGTACCCCACTTTGCTGTAGCTGTACTTACACCTAAAATTGTACCCCACTTTGCTGTAGCTGTACTTACACCTAATATTGTACCCCACTTTGCTGTAGCTGTACTCACACCTAACATTGTACCTCACTTTGCTGTAGCTGTACTCACACCTAACATTATACCCCACTTTGCTGTAGCTGTACTGACATCTAACATTGTATCCCACTTTGCTGTAGCTGTACTCACACTTAACATTGTACCCCACTTTGATGTAGCTGTATTCATACCTAACATTGTTCCCCACTTTGCTGTAGCTGTACTCACACCTAACATCGTACTGCAGTTTGCTGTTGCTGTACTCACACCTAACATTGTACCCCAGTTTGATGCATCTGCACTCACACCCAACATTGTACCCCAATTTGCTGTAGCTGTACTGTCATCTAACATTGTATCCCAATTTGCTGTAGCTGTATTCACACCTAACATTGTACCCTACTTTGCTGTAGCTGTACTCACACCTAACATTGTACCCCACTTTGCTGTAGCTGTACTCACACCTAACATTGTACCCCACGTTGCTGCAGCTGTACTCACACCTAACATTGTACCCCACTTTGCTGTAACTGTACTCACACCTAACATTGTACCCCACTTTGTTGTAGCTGTACTCACACCTAACATTGTACCCCACTTTGCTGTAGCTATAGGCACACCTAACATTGTACCGCACTTTGCTGTAGCTGTAGGCACACCTAACATTGTACTCCACTTTGCTATAGCTGCACTCACACTTAACATTGTACCCCACTTTGTTATAGCTGCACTCACACTTACCATTGTACCCCACTTTGCTGTAGCTGTAGTCACACCTAACCCAATTTGCTATAGTTCTATACATTACTAACAGTGTTTCCAGTTTGTTTAGCTTGATTAATCCCCAACATCATTGCCAGATTGTTGTAGGTCTGCTGATCTTTAAGATTGTTCTCCAGTATCTTACCCATTTCATTGGTTCATTTATATTGAGGCCTCTTCAAACTTGGGTTGCAAATTCACAACTCAAGTCTGAAGTGGCCTCTTAATATTAAAGTTCTGATAAAGTCTGTAGTTTATAGGATGAAAGTGCTTCTCTAAATGTAATATTGCAAGAATTATCGTCTTATTTTGGGTGTGCATCTTTTCATGCAACTGCCAGCTTCTACTGTGTTTTTGATGTCTTTGGTTAACTGTTTATGGTGTACACCATCTTTGTGGATTTAAAATCTGTACTGATTCTTCGTAATATTCCCCAGTTTGTTATAGCAATAATGATTCCCAACATTGACCACCAGTTAGTTGTAAGTCCCTTTCATTAGTTTCCTTTCTTTTTTTTTTTCAAAACAAGTTTATTGTTTTAACATATAAGAGAAATATCATAACAATTTTATACAAATAATTAAAATAGGTATTATTATAATATTCAACAAAACAACTAAAGTATTTACAAAGACATCCACTACAATCAGATCAATTAATTAAACTAAAATACTGTGCTATTGAAATTATAATTTTTTTAACAAATTTTGTAAATTATCCCATACAATAAAATGTGATGTTTTTCTAGTTGTTCTCATTCTAATTGTGCTTATTTCCATATGACACATTATATTCATAACATTTTTAAATTCATTGAACGAAGGAGGTGTATCTGAAATCCAATTTCTAGTTATTATTTTCCTAGCCACTGCTAGGATAGACTATAACAAGGGAAGCTTAATCTTTTTAACACACTGAGGTACAGGTGTGTTGAATAATATAAGAGACTTAGAAATAATGAAATTATCTGTAAAAAGAGCCTGCAAAATTCATTAATTGACTTCCAGTATTCTTTCAACTTCATACAGTCATAAAACATATGAGCCCAGTCAGCATTAATTTCTACATTACATCTCTTACATAGATTATCTTTATTATTAATTTTATTCATCATCAAAGGTGTATAAAAGATCTATGTAAAAATTTCCATGTATAAAGTCTCCAGACAATGGAAGATGTAGTTCTATAAGCAGATTCCAATATATATTGTTTATCTTGTTGAGTTGGTGGGTCCCCATTAATAGAGGTGAAATAATTCCAGTATGAATCTACATTGTAAAAGTTTCTTGTCTGATAATTTTATGTATATATGAAAGTTTACCTTTATCAGAAACTTTATGCTGTAAATTTATTATCAAGTAATCAATCAGTTTTGGAATAGATTCTTTAACTGTTATAGACATTAGATCTATTCTATCAATGAGATGTTGTCTAAAGATCTGAACCTCTAACCAGCAAGTTTCTCTTAGATCAAATTCTTGTTTTAAGAAATCTAGATTTTTAACTTTATTATCAGATATCAGCTGATACCAGTACTTTAGATTATTATCTATAGCTAAATGAGCTCCTTCAGAAGTAGATGACATAAGCATACCCTGAGTATAAATTATAGGAATACAATACAATTCCATTCCCTATACTTAGGGTGCATGAATATAAAGTTCTGATAACTAATAATAATATTTAATGGGTAACAGACCATATGTTTAGGTGTAATAGGTGAAGTACAAAATTCCTTTAGCAACCACAACATGGAGTTATTTATAATCATATTTTTATGTGTTAAGGAGATTTTCATGAAGTGCATACTAATTAGCTCCCAATAATCTTTCCATTTTGCGACATATGACCGATCTATTAATAAAGTAATAACTTTTATAATAGAAGAGATAATATATAAATTAAAGTCTGGAAAAGAAATACCCCTTGAGACCAGCTATTAGTATGTTTCTTTAATGCAATCCTAGGTCTATTAGGTGCCCATAAGAAATTTAACATTAGTGTATTCAGTTTCTTGATAGTTATTTTGTAGGTGAAAGTATTATTGATTGTATTAAGTATAAAATCTTGGGGAATATTATCATTTTAATAATTGTAAGTCTCTCCTCCATAGTAAAAACATATTATTCCAGGTATTAAAAGATTTTGTATATTAAGAAAACAGGTATTATAGTTATTATATATAATAGATTTAATATCTTTAGATAGTATTATACCTAAATAAGTTATCTGACCTGAGTTGGGTACATATTTAGTAAAATCACTAATGAGAGTATTTTTCGTGTATATATAGGTAGTATTTAATTTTTTCTTCATTGAATATTAAACCAGAAATACTTTTAAAATTCATCATTTTATCAAATAAAGACTGCATAGAAGAATTAGATCCTGCTGATGTAATTAGAACATCATCTGCAAAAGTTGAATTTTTGATGTTGTATTTTCTTCTATTTCAAAACCCTCTATGTCAGTACTGTTTCTAATCAAATTAGCCCAAGGCTCCATTACTAAAGTGAATAATAGTGGAGAAAGTGGACATCCTTGCTTTGTACCTTTAAGAATGGGTATTTTTTGTGAAACATATGTTCCTACCTTAATATAAGCCAGCGTTCCTTTGTATAAATGCTCAATTAAATTTACAAATGCATCAGAGAATTTGTGCATTTCAGTAAGGTAAACAGATAGTCCCAACTTACTGAATCAAATGCTGAACCTATATCAAGACTAATAAGTGTTAAATCTTTCTTTTTCCTATTTGCAAAATCAATTAATGTTAAAGTTCTTCTTATATTATCAAAAGTATTTCTATTTACAATGAAGCCCGTCTGATCTATGTCTATAATGCCGGGGATAATTGTCTTCAATCTATCAGCAAAAATACTCATAAACATTTTATAATCAACATTAAGTAATGAGATGGGTCGATATGAAGAACATCTAGTTGGATCTTTATTAGGTTTTAAAATTGGTGAAATAAATGTATATTGCCAAGATGGGGGGGGTATTAACTCAGTTTGGGCCAGAATAAAAACCTTATGTATTAATGAATACGTAGTTTTAGAAAGGATTTTATATATCTCTGGTATAATACCATCATTACCCGGTGCTTTGTTTGATTTAAGCTTATTTATTTGTGTAATAACTTCTGTATATGAAATACTCTTGTCCAATAGTTTAATCTGTTGTTTATTAAGCTTTTTATTCATGTTTGTGGTTATAAACTCCTTTATTTTATCTTCAGGTTCCATGTTAATGTTGTTATGGTTAATCTTGTGAAAGTGATTTCTAAATTCATCCAGTATTTCTGGTATACTAGAAACATTCTTCTTTTTCCTTCAAAGATTTCTTTGATATGGTTTTGTTTATTCAATCTTTTTGTTTTATTTTTAAGTCTATGTAAGTATTTGGGGCTTATTGAATAAGACAAAACTTGCATTCTCTAAAGTTATTTTAACTTTATGAGTTAAAATTTCTTTGTATTTCTCATTTAGTTTGTTTATTTCTTCAATAACTTTCTTGTCCATAATATTTTCTTTATTATTATGTTTATAAGAGTCTAGTTTACTTTGAATATCTAACAATTCCTTATCCCAAGATTTCCTTTTGTTATTATACCATCTGATACTTTGTCCATATAGATATGATTTTAAGGCATCCCAAACATAGACAATGGAGACTTCAGGAGTATTATTTATGTCTAGAAAATGTTGTACTTCTGAAAGTATATATTCTTTATAGTCTTTTAGCTGAGTTAAGTATGCTGGTATCCTTTTGATCTGAACATTATGAGTATTTTTATCATGAATTCAAAAACAATTGAGTTATGATCAGATATAGGACATGAAATGATTTTGGAATTAATTAAATCTGTTACCATCTGGTTAGAAATAAAGACCCTATCTATTTTTGAATAAGTTTTGTATCTGTTAGAAAAAAAGGTGTATGGTAATGATTTTGACTCTATCTGATTATTAATATCATTCAAATGATAAGAATTAGCAAAATCATTTAAATGTTTTGCATTAGATTTAATTCTTCTTTTCTTTATAGTGGTAGTATCACTTTCATGTAGTATACAATTAAAATCACCAGCTAAAATAATATCCCCTACAGAGAACGATATGATCTTATCAATATGATGTTTCACTGTATTAATACCAATTCCAGGTATCCAATATACATTAATTAAAGTGTAAGTCTTCCCATTAATTTGTATTGTAACCATACAAAACATTCCTTTGTCATCCTGATAAGACTTAATGGTTTTAGGAATGGGCATACTTTTATTCCATAAAATAGCCACTCCTCTTTTTTCTGAGTGTGCTCTGAACTAACCAATACTGTATACTTATTAGTGGCTAGTTTATCAATATCTTTTTCAAGAGATGGGTTTCTTGCAGGAAGACTAGATTGGCCTTGTGTAGATTAATGCATCTTATTAGGCTTGCCCTTTTACACGGATTATTCAATCCATTAATGTTTAAAGAAATTCCTTTTAAAGATGTCATTTGGCATTTTTAAAACTCAAGAATCTTATGATCGAAATAACAAATAACAAGATAAATAATGTTACATCTCCTCTTTTAGGTGTACCTTTAAATATAGCTGTATTTATTAAATCTCTTATGGGATTTTGTATAGGATTCAATTTTGTTTGTAGTGACAATGAGTGTACAAAATATATTGTGGATGTCAAAACTATATACATATAACAATGAACAAGTGAAAATAATGTAAGGATTAAACCTTGCATCCCGCCTGGAGTTGAAAACTCCAACTTAGAGCAGTATTTACTACTCAAGTTAACCCCTACCCTAAGCAGCAGTACCTCAGCTACCACCTTATCAATTTAATACTAGTTATATTTAACTGAGGTTAACAGTTTTCAATTCAATTATCTATCAAGACAAAACTACACATTTGGTAAAACAGCATCATATAAACTAAAATAAACTTTTTTTTTTTTTTTTTTTTTTTAAAACTGTTCATACTATTATATAGATCTATGTAATATATAACACTTGTATTCTAATAGCATTCAAATAATCTTAATGTTAGAAATCAAGAGGAGAGAAAATTATGTTCTAACATTCATTTAAATCAAAAACTTTGGCTAATATGATTCAGACATTACATGCATTAAGATGCATCTATTTTCTGTCATGTGAATTCTATCAACAGCTTCCAAAAAATCTTGAATTGTTTGTATATGAGCATTTACTTAAACTCATTATTGTCAATAGAGTAAAATATTGTATTCATAAAAATTATTATAAATCATATTGCATAGTTATGCAGATTCTCAGAAACACCTGCGTTATTACCTAAAAAAAAGCCATCACACACATAAACACAGACACACACATATACATATACACACACACTTATACACACACACACATACACACACACACACACACACACACACACACACACACACACACACACACACACACACACACACATATACACATACACATATATACATACATACACACACACACACACACACACACACACACACACACACACACACACACACACACACACACACACACACACATACACATATATATATATATCTGATCTCACTGAGTTGTGTCTTTGTAGAGCACTATCCTACTTGCTGTCCCTAGAATAAATCTGTCTGCTTTATACAAAATAATGCACAGCAAACACATATTAGTAACCAGATTTTACAATCATGCTAACCTACTGCTTTAAAATATATCACATGACATTTCTTCCAGAATAGAGTTATAAGATTATTTATGCTTGTCAATCAGATGAATTAAATGAGTTATAGTAAAGTATATGTTTGGGACACAAGTTTTTAACACAGATTATTATGGTACTGTTAAGTAGATTTTCAAAAACATTTAAATAAATGTTTCATTTTCTATGCCTTCTAAAATAAGATATTTACTTGCTACAAGAAACTACATCATCTAAACTCATCATAACTAACACATTTTATGAATAGAGTATTTTTCCTGAATCTGTGGTGTGTCAGTGTGATAACCTTGTCAATGTTTATACTAACTGCTTTCAGTTTCTCTGTGAAAATACTGTGAGTGAAGCTTCTGAGGAAACTCATGGACACTGTGCATGAGACAGCCCACATCCCAGATTGTCTCCCTTAACATTTTGGCGGAAACTTATTAAAACTTGTGGCAAACATTCATTTTGTCAATAGAGTAAAATATTGTATTCATAGAAATTATTATAAATCATATTGGATAGTTATGCAGATTCTCAGAAAAAAAGCCATCACACTCACACACACACACACATACATACACACACACACACACACACACACACACACACACACACACACACACACACACACACATATATATATATATATATATATATATCTGATCTCACTGAGTTGTGTCTTTATAGAGCACTATCCTACTTGCTGTCCCTAGAATAAATCTGTCTGCTTTATACAAAATAATGCACAGCAAACACATATTGGTAACCAGATTTTACAATCATGCTAACCTACTGCTTTAAAATATATCACATGACATTTCTTCCAGAATAGAGTTATAAGATTATTTATGTTTGTCAATCAGATGAATTAAATGAGTTATAGTAAAGTATATGTTTGGAACACAAATTTTTAACACAGATTATTATGCTGCTGTTAAGTAGATTTTCAAAACATTTAAATAAATGTTTCATTTTTATGCCTTCTAAAATAAGACATTTACTTACTACAAGAAACTACATCATTTAAACTCATTATAACTGACATATTTTATGAACAGAGTATTTTTCCTGAATCTGTGGTGTGTCAGTGTGATAACCTTGTCAATGTTTATACTAACTGCTTTCAGTTTCTCTGTGAGAATTCTGTGATTTGAAGATTCTGAGGTAACTCAAGGACATTGTGCATAAGACAGCCCACATCCCAGATTGTCTCTCTTAACATTTTGGCGGGAAACTTTTTAAAAACTAGTGACAAACATTCATTTAGCAGTGTAAATGCATCTAAACATGACAGAACCTTCACAATGTATTCCACAGATCATCACAGCCTCTATGCAAGTGAAATTAAACTCAAAATTACCAACAAGCAATAAAACTCAGCATTCTTCTCCCAACTCAATTTTCATACAAATCCTATTATTCACTGTGCCCACACAGTCAAAAGCATTTCTATATATTAATAAAGAAAAGAAAAAGAGTAGAAAATAAAAGGGAGTGAGGCAGAAATAGAAAAATGTAAGAGAAAGCTGTAAGAAGTATATACAATGGAATGTTACTTACTGTTTATATTAATAGAGTTAAAAATAAAACATATTATTTACTCTTATTTAGTTCTGATTATTATTAGTTAAAGCATGACAGATTATTTACAAACAAGCATAAGCAGTATAATCAAGAAAGTATAATTAGAAATAGCATTTGAAGAACTTATAAACTTTTACAAGAAATAAATATGTTATTATTCTATTAATGATATTTTCATTACTGTTCTCTCCTGCCCTCCCCACCCTTTACCCACTACATAATCTAAATAGAATGTCATTGTTTAAACAAAGAAAATAATAAAAGAAGAAGGAAAAAAAGATAAAGATAAAAATGTATCAAATTACTAACCTTACTTTTTCAGAAAGAAAAACAAATCGAGTCACAGCCTGCCATTAAATCCTCAGGCATTTTGACTGGTTATGAAACAAAACATTTCTTTGCACATAGAGAATAACTTTGATTAAATCTTTTCCAAAATATTTGTGGCTTTCTGGAAATGCAGGAACTATATTCAAAAATATTAATAATGAACTAAAATGATGAGAGAGAAAAAAAACATATAACAAATCATTTGTTTTTTAGTCTCTTCTTCTTCTCTGAAGTCTTCCAGGAAGCTTCAGTTGCCAATCTCTTTAATGAAGAACTAGCCCATTCCATTTCTTCTATTTTATCCAAAATCCTTTTTCTTTGACAAACAGTAAAGCAGAGTCTAAATCATCGAAGACCTTAGGACCATCAGGAAGGAAGATTTTAAGCTTGGCAGGAAACAGAAGGTATGTTTTAAACTGTGCTTTTAAGCTCCCTTATTAGTGGCAGTAAAACTTTTCTTTTAGCAATTACCATGGAAGAATAGTCATTGTCAAAAGCACAGTTGTCTCATTAAACTTAACAGGAGCTTTAGCCCAAGCAGATTTAAGAACCATCTCTTTATCAAAAGATGATAGAAATCTAACTATAACTGATCTAGGATAGTTTTGTTAGAGTTAGTATTAGCTATAGATCTATGTGCTCTTCGATACCAAAAGAGAATGCTTCTGGTAAATCTAAAGTTTTAGGGAGCCATGTTGTTAAAAAGAAGTAATATTGTTACCTTCAATATTTTCTGGCAGTCCAAAAATCCTAATGTTATTGCCTAGATCTATTTTCCAGGTCATCCAGCTTTGTTTGTAAATGTGTATTTTGTTTCAGCAGAAACTCAATGTTGATTTCCTCTTCTTGTATTTTATTTTCCATGTCATTCACAGCTTCTTCTATGCCTGTCATCTGGATCTTCTGTTGTTGCAGGTCCATATGTAACAAGTCTATTTGTTTTGTAGTTTTTTCTATGAAAGTCTCTATTTTAGTATCCATTTTATCCATCTTAGCAGTAAGTTGCTGGACTATAATTATCAGAGACTGAAGTTCTTTCTTGATGCTGGAGTCTTGAGAATTTGTCTTACTGGAACTCATTTCAGACTGATAAACTGACATGAAAATTTCCAAAGTAATTTCTGACAGGAATATTATTAAGATTTCCTTTCTTTTTTAGATATAGTTCAAGAACTATATAAAACAAACATATTTAGAAAGAAAATTACTTCAAGAATTAATTTTTTTAAGAAATTAATTCCTGTCAATGTAATGAAATTGGTGGAGCTGAAGAAATCTGCTGCTATCCTGTGTTCATCCTTGGCCATGCCCCTCATTAGTTTCCTTTCTTGACAACACCTGTATATTCCTATCTAAAGTGAGCAATGCCAATAATTTCACAGGCATGCAAAAATGTTCATCAGTTCTGTGCATGGATATAAGTGTTAGAGAGTACACAAATATAACATAGCAGAATGTGAGTGCAATGAGGTGGTAATCTGGCATATTCCTGTTGTCAGAAACAAACAGTAGCTATCTTCTACCATTGTGGCAGTGCATGACTGACGTTTCTTGTAGGTCATGTATCTACAGTGATGGGGAAGCAGTTTTTTCAGTCCATACTTCCCCCTTTTTTACTGCATGATATTCTAATTTTGAGAACTAGAATAGCTATTCATCTTGATTCTGCACTATAAGAATTTTTCCTGCAAAACACCAGCGTCTTTGACAGTACGTGTGAAGACTGGGTGAAGATAGGTCAAGGCTGCCAGCCTAGCTAGATATAATTTTTGAGATAATTCTGTCATCTGTAAATATTAATGTAAACCACAGGCTAGCTGTCTTAAATGGTAAAAATAGTGTTACTTGTGGAACTGGAAAAAATGTAACAACGGTGCACCTTACTGACCAAGTAAAGCATGTTGTGACCCTTTGATGTTGAGACTCGGAGCCAGTGAGTCTAGAGTGAGGCATCCTGCCTATTGTTTTACGGACAGAGTTAATGGCCAGAATTTGCATGCATAAATGTCCTTTATTGCTCTGGTTTCTGCCCAGAGGTGAAGAATGTAAATGTAGTTTCTGTTAGCCTGGGAACCCAGGGAAGTGTGAAGAATGATGTAATATGAACCAGGAATGTGATTTTAAAAACAGAGAGAATCAGGGAGCATTAATCGTTTTTGTCTTGTCCATCCAACACACCAGCACTGTCTTGCTCTATATGTAAGTTTATCTTAGACTTATGTTTTCTCTTAGAAATAGCTAGAAACGAGAAATATTAGACTGTGTTTTTCTGTGATGTCAGAACTGTACTGCTGAATTATTTTAAGTATTTTTCTGTGATCTCTAAACTTTTGACTAGCACTGTGTAGTAAAAAGTATTGTCTTGTGTTTTGACTATTTGTTATTAAATATTTTTAAACCCTTTCAACTGTGTCTGTTTTTGTAGAGATAATTTAAGCTCTTCAGAGTACTTGCATGCCTTTGGTAAAATTGTACAAAGCCACTTCAATAGATTTAGCCCTCTGCTATACTACCAATTGGATAATAATATTGCACAGTAATAACTGGACACCCTTTTAAGGGCCTTTGAGTGGCTGATAAATATTAGTGGGTGGTGGCAGCTGGTACTACCATATAGTCTGGGAAAAAGGGGCACAGCTGGAGAACCTGTGCCAGCCTTCCCCAGGACTGTCTGTGTGGTTGTGTAAACTCTTCTCAAAGTGTGTGTGTGTGTGTGTGTGTGTGTGTGTGTGTGTGTGTGTGTGTGTGTGTGTGTGTGTGTGTATGTGTTAGCTACTTGGGCAGGGACACAAAACACTGGTTGGACAGAGAGGGTGCTGGGGGGTTTAGCTTGCCCACTAGGCTGAGATCTGGACCCTATAGCTGTGCCAGTGCAGAGTCTTATTGGGGACCTGGAGAGCAAGAGAGTGACCAGCCCCAGACTGATTGTGATCTCTGTATGCTCTTCAGGGAAATTGCACCTTACCGTGTGTATTTGTTATCCTTTCCTCCTATATGAGATGCCCCTCACTGGTGTTAGTGGTGAGGATTGAGGCTCCTTGATTGCTGAGCCAGGGCGCGGGTATCACATATTAATTGGTGGCAGTGATGGGATATCTACACCACATATTAATTGGTTGGCAAATACTATTTGGCTTGTAGTGGTGTGAGTAGAGTGAATTCCTGTAGCTGGTGTACAGTGAGCTCTGAAGGTGTTTTGTACTCTAAATCAGCCTTGCAGTGAATACTCAGAGTTCAGATCACAATTGTTTTATTTCTTTTGTTAGCTTAGTTAGTCAGGGTGAGCAGGCAGCATGTCAGCAGAGGAGGATGAAAAGCTGACAAAGACCCAGCTGGTGGAGATGTGTCAGGCTAGGGGACTGGTGCATGGAAACCTGACTAAGGCAGACCTGACTGCAGCCTTGGTTACAGCTGCATCAAAAAACAGCAACCAGGAAGACAATCAGACTGGCAGTGGAGATATAATACCCTCGGTGAATGGACAGCTCAAGCTTTCTGCAGAGGACTTAAAAATCCATCTGTAGCTAAAGAGACTTGAGTTGGAGGCCAGGCATTTGGAACTTAAAGCAACAGAGAGAGTAAGGTGTCTAGAGAGTGAGGACAAGGAGAAACTGCAATGTTTGCAGGCTGAGGAGAATGAGAAACTGCTACACCTGGAAGCTGAGGAAAAGTAGAGGCAGAGGCAGCATGAGAAGGCGATGCTGACTCTTTGCCAGAGTCATGGAGGTAATGGGGAAGGGGGATAATTTTGATAGTTTCATTCATATGTTTGAAAGGCTGTGCAAACAGTATGGTGTTGACCAAAGGCTCTGGATATGGTTCCTGACCCCCTTACTCCATGGCAAAGATGTAACTGCTTTGTCAAAAATGTCTGACATTGCATGTTTTGATTATACTGCTGTTAAAAATCACTTGTTAGAATTGTTTAAGCTAACACCTGAAACATATAGGAAAACGTTTTGTGAGCATAGATGCAAGGCAGATAACAGTGTGTGTGTGTGTGTGTGTGTGTGTGTATGTGTGTGTGTGTGTGTGTGTGTGTGTGTGTGTGTGTGTGTGTGTGTGTGTGTGTGTGTGTGTGTGTGTATGTTGCTGAACTGAGCACTTATTTCCACAGGTGGGAGAGTGGATGTCAGGTCACCACTTTTGAAGGTCTGGCAAAACTTTTGGTCAGGGAACAAGCCCTTAGCACGTTGCCTGAGGACATGAGGATCTGTTTAGCTGATAGACAATGTGCCACTTCAGATGAGTTGGGGAAGAAGGGAGACCTATACCTGGCAAGCAGGACAGCCCTGCACAGTAAAGGGATGCCCAGTACTGCTCATGGGTCTAAAGGAATCCATGGTGGGCAGCACAGACTGCCCCAACATAATCTGCCAGTAGAAGGGGAAGCCACTAGTCCAGGTACATGTCCAGGAGCTAGGGTTAAATGTTTTGAATGCAACCAGTGGGGCCATATGACATACAGGAGTCCACAGAGGCAAGGTGGAGAACAAAAGGTGAGGGAGCCAGTAAGTGGGAAAGACAAAATGCCAATAGTAGGTTGTCTTGAGACAACAAGGATACCATACTACCATCCTGCAGATGTCCTGATAGGGAGGGATTTGGATGAGGCAGTACCATGTGTTTGTGCAGTTACATGCAGTCAGGCTAGGAGACAAGCATATGGGTCTGGTAGCCTGGGGGAGACCCAGACAGACTGCTTACTTGCAGCCAGGACTGGTGAGGTGGTTACTTCAGGGAGGGAGCTACCCTGTAGCAGTGGGACTGAAGGTGAGCCACAGCTGCTTGGGGGTACTGATGGTACCTTGGACAGAGTGACTGCAAAGATATAGGTGAGTAGCAGTACCCAGGCTGATAGTGAGGCACCACTGTCAGAGGATGCCAGACTTCCTGTAGAAGGGAAGCTGGGAAGGATTACAAGGAGAGAGTTGAGACAGGCTCTGCTCTCAGGCCCTACATTGCAAGGCCTGAGGCAGGTAGCTAGGGAGACACCTGATTCTCAAGAAAAGGGGGAATCTGTATACTGGGACAAAGGGTTACTGTACAGAGAGTGGACCCCTGACAGAGGGCTAGAACTTGAGAGAGTACAGCAATTGGTAGTGCCTAGAGCCTACTGTCTGGTGCTTCTAGCCATAGCCCATAATATTCCCTTTGCAGGTCATATGGGCATAACATGTACAAAGAGGTGTATTATGCAGAACTTCTATTGGCCTGGAATTTCCAGAGATGTAACAGGGTACTGCAGGACCTGTGAGCAGTGCCAAAAAGTAGGCAAGGCAGGAGACAAGGTGAGAGCTCATTTGATGCCTTTGCCTGTGATTGAGGAGCCATTTCAGAGGGTAGCTATGGATATTGTGGGTTTTCTGAGAACCCCAAGTTCCACAGGGGAAAAAGTATATCCTAGTGGTAGTGGATTATGCTACACGATACCCTGAGACAGTGGCTTTGTCCTCCATTGAGGTAGAGAAGGTGGCAAATTCTTTGCTAGAGATTTTCAGCAGGGTAGGTTTCCCTAAAGAAATATTAACTGACAAAGGTGCCAATTTTATGTCAGACCTGCTGGCTTGTCTGTTGAAGTCCTGTTGGGTGAAGCGCATGAAGACCACCCCCTACCATCCCCAGACTAATGGCCATGTTGAGAAGTTAAATTCTACAACCAAGTCCATGATATGGGAATTTGCAGATCAGTTTATGAGGGAATGGAAGAAATATTTGCCCCATCTGTTTTTTGCTTACAGAGAGGTTCCCCAAGAATCCGCAGGTTTTTCACCCTTTGAGTTGCTGTATGGGCATAGGGTGAGGGGACCTCTAAATCTAATTCTAGATGAGTGGGAAGGTGAGTACAAGTCTCAAAAGGAGTCTGTTGTGGCATACATCCTAAACCTCAGGACAAGGCTCAGGGAACTCAGGGGCTTGGCCCAGGAGAACCTGGCAGAAGCCTAGCAACAGACAAATGTGTGGTATGACAGGAATGCTTGAGCTGGAGAGTATGCTGTGGGGCAGCAGGTAATGGTTCTAATTCCTGTCAGACACAACAAGGTGCAAGCAGCTTGGGAGGTACCCTACAAGGTGGTAAGAAAGGTAAGTGATGTTAACTACATGGTGGAACTGCTAGGCAGAAGGCAGAGGCACAAATTGTACCATGTTAACACAATGAAACCTTACCATGATAGGGAGGCCTTGTGCTGAGCATTTGCAGTGGATTGCAGGAGGAGTCTGAGGGAGATCTGGTGACTGATCTCCTCAGTGAGGCTCGGGCTGACTCCTCAGTGGAAGGGGTAGCAATGTCCCCACAGCTATCTCCTACCCATGTTCAAGAAATGTGAGCAGTGTTGCAGGAATTTGGGGACATGTTCACTGGGAAACCAGGGTGCACCCACCTGGGGCAGCACTAGGTGGATACAGGACCCTAAAGACCTATTAGGCAGGCCCCTTATAGAGTGCCTGAGAGAGTCAAACAGACTCTGAGGTAGGAGATACAGGAAATGTTGGAAATAGGGCTGATTCAAGAGTCCAACAGTCCCTAGGCCTCCCCAGTGGTGCTGGTGCCAAAGAAGGATGGCAGCACCAGGTTCTGTGTGGACTACAGGAAATTAATTAGTCACACAGAGTCAGATGCTTACCCCATGCCTAGGACAGATTAGGTCCTAGAGCAGCTGGGTGGGGCTAAGTATCTTACAACTATCAATCTTACCAAGGGTTACTGGCAGGTGCCCTTGACTCCCAGTGCTAGAGAGACATCAGCCTTTGTGACTCCTTTTGGCTTGCATGATTTCACAAAGATGCCCTTTGGGATGAAAAATGCCCCAGCAACTTTGCAAAGGCTGGTAGATCATATCCTAGCAGGAGCAGGAGGGTTTGCTCTTGCTTACCTAGATGATATTGCCATCTACAGCCATTCCTGGCAAGAGCACCTTCAACATGTCAGGGAGGTGCTGGGTGGACTACAGAGGTCAGGATTGACCATTAAGCTGAGCAAATGTTAGGTGGGTATGGCAGAGGTCTCCTACCTAGGACATAGAGTGGGGAGTGGTAGGATAAGGCCAGAACCTGCCAGAGTGGAAGCCATTCAAGGCATGGCCTGCACCTGTTACCAAAAATCAGGTGAGGGCATTTTTAGGGACAGCAAGTTTGTCCCCAGTTATAATACCATAGCTGCTCCCCTCACAGACCTGACAAGTAAGTACAAGCCAGATAAGGTAGTGTGGACCCCAGCATTTAAGCAGGCATTCTGGAAGCTTAAAAAAACTTTGGGAGGACCCTCTGTGTTAGCCCGTCCTGATTACAGCAAAGGATTTGTTGTGCAGGTGGATGCTTCAAACCATGGGGCGGGGGCTGTACTTAGCTAGATTTCTTCAGAGGTGGAAGAACACCCAGTGGTTTCTCTCAGTTATAGACTCCAACCCAGGGAAGGATGTTATGCAGCTGTAGAAAAAGAATGTCTAGCCATAATGTGGGCACTGCAGAAACTTCAGCCTTATCTCTACGGAAGGAAATTCACTGTTATGACAGACCACAACCCCCTAACATGGTTAAACAGAGCCAGCCAGCAAAATGCCAAGTTGCTAAGGTGGAGTCTGGGGTTGCAAGCATATGATATGTCCATGCAGCACCACAGTGGGATTAGCAATGCCAATGCAGATGGGCTCTCAAGACAGGGAATGGGGTAAGGTACACTCAGATCCACCTAACTCCCTCAAACAACATTTCTCAAGGGTCACTTGAAAAACTAGGTTGAGTTCTCAGGGGGGGGGGTATGTGAAGATTGGGTAAAAATTGGTGAAGTGTGCCAGCCTAGCCAGATAGAATTTTTGACATAATTCTGTCATCTGTAAATATTAATATAAATCACAGGCTTGTTGTCATAAATGATAAAAATAGTGTTACATGTGGAACTGGAAAGAAATGTAACAACAGTGCACTCTACTGACCAAGTAAAGCATGTTGTGACCCTTTGATGCTGAGACTTGGAGCCAGTGAGTCTAGAGTGAGGCATCTTGCCTATTGTTTTAAGGCCAGAGTTAATGTCTGGAATTTGCATGCATAAATGTCCTTTATTGCTCTGGTTTCTGCCCAGAGGTGAAGAAAGTAAATGTAGTTTCTGTTAGTCTTGGAACCCAGGGAAGTGTGAAGAATGATGTAAAGTGAACCAGGAATGTGATTTTAAAAACAGAGAGAATCAGGGAGCATTAAGCATTTTTGTCTTGACCATCCAATTCACCAGCACTGTCTTGCTATATATGTAAGTTTATCTTAGACTTGTGTTTTCTCTTAGAAATAGCTAGAAACTAGAAAGATTAGACTAAGTCTTTTTCTGTGATGTCAGAACTGTACTGCTGAATTATTTTAAGTATTTCTCTGTGATCTCTGAACTCTTGACTAGCACTGTGTAGTTAAAAGTATTGCCTTGTGTTTTGACTATTTGTTATTAAATATTTGTAAACCCTTTCAACTGTGGCTGTTTTTGTAGAGATAATTTAAGCTCTTTAGAGTACTTGCATGCCTTTGGTAAAATTGTACAAAGCCACTTCAATAGCTTTAGACCTGGGCTATACTACCAATTGGATAATAATATTGCACAGTAATAATTGGACACCCTTTTAAGGGCTATAAGTAGCTGATAAATATTAGTGGGTAGTGGCAGCTGGTACTACTGGGAAAAAGGGGTGCAGCTGGAGAACCTTTGCCAGCCTTCCCCGGGATGGTCTGTGTGATTGTATAAACTCTTCTCTAAGTGTGTGTGTGTGTGTGTGTGTGTGTGTGTGTGTGTGTGTGTGTGTGTGTGTGTGTGTGTGTGTGTGTGAGAGCTACTTGGGAAGGGACACAAAGCACTGGTTGGACAGAGAGGGTGCTGGAGGTTTTAGCTTACCCACTAGGCTGAGATCTGGACCTTATAGCTGTGCCAGTGGGGAGTCTTATTGGGGACCTGGTGAGCAAGGGAGTGATCAGCCCCGGACTGACTGTGATCTCTGTGTGCTCTTAAGGGAAATTGCACCTTAATGCGTGTATTTGTTCTCCTTTCCTCCTATATGAGATGCCCCTCACTGGTGTTAGTGGTGAGGCTTGAGGCTACTTGATTGCTGGGCCAGGGCATGGGCATCACAGGACATTATTGTCTGTGTGGACCTTTCCCAGTTAAGACTTTATGAAGATCATGTGTATGATGCAAAGTGTGACATAAGGCAGTTAGCAAAGTAAAACCAAATGAGGTGTTTATGGGAGAAAGAACTGGTATTCCAATGACAAACCACCAAAAATGAAGAGACACAGCACAACATTTCAGCAAAGGTAACTGCAATACATGAAAAATGAATGCATTTCTCAGTAACATACAATTTTCTTTGAGACTATTTTGGCATTTTAAATGTTGTTCTATGTACGTGTTCTTTTTCATTTGTTTTACAGCACAGTTTGCATAACAGGCAGGATTCCTAGCTATATGCATGGTTGCTCCTCTTCACCTGCAGCAGGTATGTGTTATTTTTGCCAGTATCATGCAAATCAGTTTGCCTATGGCAGCTGTCCTTTTGTGACTCATGCGTTAGTGTAAAAGTCATGCAAAAGCCATGCAAAATGCTGCACATTAATTGAAGCTTTGTTAATCATGCCCTGAAAGCCTGGTGTTCAGTTACATAGTTATTTCCTACAGTGCCTTAACTTTCTACTTTATTTTTGTACAATGCATGCAAATAGGCCTTACTGCTGTATGAAGTATTGCTTTTATTTAATTTTTCAATATTGTTGCTTAATGCACCTTCATGTGTAAAGTCTGGGTCTCTTGTGGAATTTGATTTTATTTGTAACTTTTCTCATGTTGTATTTCCCCCTAAGCCCCATGGGATTCCTCTCTAGACTATTAATGAATATGAACCCCTCCACATCTCATGTGATTATGCAGTGAAACATGTTTCAAATGAAAAGATCTCAGAAATACTTTCTGAGAAAGACTTCTTGGCTTTCCTGTACATTATATTTTCCCATTGACTTAAACAGAAATATTGGTAAAGTTGTTTAAGACTGTTAACTCCAAAAATTGAGTTATTTGTGAACCAGTTCTATAAAACATTTACAGCAAACCAACATGACAGAAAAAAAGACATTAAGATCTAAAAGTCACAGAAAAGCATTTTTGTTTGGAAACTACAAACTGTTTAGCAACCAGGTTTGATTAATAAAATGTGCAAGGTAAGTCAAATATGTACTCAAAGGCTATAGCAAATGCAATCCAGTACACATGCAGTGTGAGATCAGTGCCTGCGTATCTTACATGCTTCATGTTCTGATTTCAGGACCCTAACCTCACACATGCAATACTTACCATGAGATCTCACATGCTGCCAGCCAGGTATGCAGAGGACCAAGGGGGGGGGGGTGAGTTGATTCTTTTTTCTATCAGTATATATGACCCTGCATCCAAAGTGAAATTCAACTGCAGGCGAAAAGAAAATAAACTGCATTTGTTTTATAAAATATAAAACCAACTGATATTTTTCTGGATTCATGGTTTATAAGTTTGGACAGACAGGGAATTTCAATTCAAGCTTTATAATCCTACTTGCATGCTATATAGTATAGCATATAGTAGCTAGCTCTGTGTAGTATTTTCTTACCACTGTCTGAGTTGACTAATGCTTTCTTGCATGACACATTTGAGTTTGTCTACCAGGCATTATTTACTTTCCCTGATTTTCTTCCCAAGGTCTAATCCTCCCACCCTCACCATCAGTTTCTCATATGTCCATACCATACCTTTCTTTTCTTATCTTTGGCTCAGAGTACTGCTTGGCTGAGTGGGAGATGTTTGGAAACAAATTCTGAGCAGCTATATTAGTGAATACATGGAATGTGGTTATAATGGATTAAGAGTGAGTATGCTGAATGGTCTGAAAAATAAAGCTCATTTGTTTAGTCTGGAAAATTATGCATCATTTGGTACTGTGTCCAAAACTTTTGCAAGGGCAGAATGTTGGACTTAATATTGTTGAATATAAGCTATCATTGCAGAAGAAATAGAATTCCTACAACAGAAAGCACAGTTGCGCAAGATGAACTTACCATAATAGTAGATGCTTGAATGATCACTACTGCAGTAGCCTTAGCTATATGAATTATGTCCAGCCAAGGATATAATGGCCAGACGGCTTCCAAAGCTAAGCTTCAGTGCACCTTCCATGCACCCAAACTGTAGAGCTGGCTAAAAGCCAAGTTTGGGTGCAAAAGCCTTCAGAGGTTTCCTGCCAGTAGAAAGATGGAGGCTGAGCCCTAAAAGGACACTACTAGGAACAACAAAACATAAATGTACACACCCTGGTATAAAAAAACACCAAAAAAGAAGGGGGAGAGTGACTACTAAAACAGTGATCATTTGAACATCTAAGTTCAACATGCACAGCTGTACTATGTTTATCATATTTGTCACTGCATTTGGGAGGTGGAAGGAGAAGAATCCAGGAACCCCTGGAGAATGGTCCTCACAAAGCTTGGTCTGGACAAAGATAAGGAATCAAGCTTATAGTGCTTTGTAAAAGTACGGACAGTGGGCCAAGTAGCAGATTCTAGAATATTTCTAGAATTCAACCCTTTCCAAAATGCCATAGATGAAGCCAAGGCCTTGGTCCTGCCTGGAATAGATTTGTTGTGGTGAGAATAACAAAAGGTAATAGCCTTAGACAACCATTTTGACATAGGTTGTCCTTTCTTCTTTCCTTCACAATAAATACACAATTGATCCAAAGATCTGAGAGATGTAATTCTGTCAAGATAGTACCTGAGTTTTGTTTTCTGTGGACATCCATGTTATGGCTTTATCATTTCTTCCTCATTTTTAGGTGCAGAAAAGGAATGGGGAGATACATTGTGTGGCTTAAAACACTTTAGGCATAAAATAAGGATTAGTGCTCAAAGAAATCCTGTCCCTTTGGAAAATGAGGAAGGGTTGACTCTGTTAAGAGCTTGCAACTCAGATATACTTGCAGAAGTCAGAGCAATTGGTAAAATTATTTTCCATGTTAAGAACCTAAATTCAGCCAAATTAGCTAGTTCAAATGGAGCAAGTGTTAGCTTCCCTAACACAAAATGAAGATCCCAAGAAGGGGCCACTAATTTACATGGAGGCCTCTTATGCAAAACTCCTTTCAAGAACATTTTGATACGAGACTGCCTTGGAAGAGGAGGATATGTGGGCAGACATGCTGAAATGGATGTTAATGAGCATTGATAGAGGAATAAGAAAGGCCATATGATAGTAACTCAGACAGATATTATAAAACCAGAGAACAACTGCCTGTGAATATGTGCTGGTTATGTTGCTGGCACCAATTCGACAACCTTTTAATTTGCTAATATATGATTTTCTAATAGCAGGTTTTCTTGCCTCCATTAGTACTTACTGAACATTCTCAGTAAATAGATGCCTAAAAGGAATTAAGGCCATCATCCAGGCAGTTAACTGAAAATTATTGATGTTAGAGTGTAACAAACACCCCTGTTTTGTGGAGTAGATCCGGTTTGTGAAGAAACTTGTGGGAAGTTGTCCCTGGCCATTTCTTAAAGAAGCAAGAACCACAGTTGCCTAGACCCCAAAGGAGTCACCAATGATCTTGGGGGATTCCTTCTGAATCTTCAGAAGTGCCCGGATATTAGTAAAAAGGGTGGAAAAGCATACAGGAACTTTTCTGTTAAAAAAAAAGCATTGGTGCAGGCCTTTTTGTATAGAGTCCTAGAACAGAAAAGTTTGATTGTTCAAAGGGATGGCAAAAAGGTCTATATGAGGAACTCCCCACAGACGGATCAAATCTTTGAAGACTTCCTAGTCTCATTTCCATTCATGAGGGTCTGCCCTGCTCCTGGTCTGCTTGTTTGCCACACAGTTTTGCTATGACAGAAAGCTGTAGAGTGAGCCTGTGTTGTAAGGCTATATCCTAATCTAACATGGTTTGTCTGCAAATGGGTATAACCTGTACCATAAGATTGGCGTATTGTCTGAAACTACTTTGAAGATGTCCTGGGGCCAAAGATGGTTCAGAGAATTGCATGCCTTGATCAGAGCAAGCATCTCCTTGATATTTATGTTCTTATATATGTCCTTGTGTCTCACACTCCTTGCATTTTTATCTCTCCTGAAACTGTTCCCCAAGCAAAGTCAGAAGCATCTATGCTGACTGACTGCTTTGGAACAGGGAGGGAAAAGGGGTGACCTGGATGTAAGAATAGCTGTTGTCTCCTCCAAAAGATTTCTGTTCTGACAAAACTGCAGCACTGGGATTTGAAAAGATACAAGGTGTTGATGCTGGGGCCAAAGAGATTTCAGATAGCACTATATCTTTCTCATGTGAAGTTTTGCCAGAGGTATCATGAGAATCATAGATACCAAGGGACTCATGATCCTGAGGTATTCCTTCACAGTGACTGAAGTCTGAGTGGAAAACCTTAGAAACAGATCTAAATAAGGATCTTTTTTTTCTCTGTGGAAGACAATCTTTTTGAAATGAGGTGTCTAGTTGAACATCCCAGGAGCACAATCCTTTGTGAGAGAGTCAAAAACGACTTTTGACTGTTGTATTGGAATCACAGCTTGTATAAGAGATCTCTCACCCAAGAAAGGGATTCCTAACCCTTTGAAAAAAAAAAACTGCAAAAAATAAGCAAGGCATCTAAATATGGAAACATGCAGATACAGTGTAGCCTGCAGTGAGCTATAACTGGAACTGGACACTTTGTGAACATTGTGCAATGGAACATTCAAAGTTTAAGGTAGAAAACTGATAAGGTGATCTGCATATGCAAACCTGCAAGAAAGGGCTAAGGTCTGGATTAATAGGGATGTGAAGATAAACATAAATCTAGTGTTACCAAGAAACTTGAAAGAGGAGGAAGATCAAACAGGCTGTGAAGTGACAATTTTAAATTAGGGCACTATCAGAAATATGTTTAGGAAGGAAAGATCTAGAACTGGTCTCTAAGCATTTTCTTTCTTTGTCATTGGGAACATCCTTGAATATAAACCCTTCCCCACTTGGGAAGGATAAACTGGTTCTATCAGTCTTTGGGCCAGCATGGGATGAAGAACAGGAGGAAACAAGAGTCTGATCTGGAGAATGTGGAATGCCTCCCTGAAAAGGAGGAATTTCCTCTCACTACTATTTACAATCTTGATGAATAATGTTCAGAACCATTGGTCTGAAGTAATCTGTTGCCAAAGAGAAAAAAAGGAGATTGAGAATTTCTAGAAGAAATATGGGTCCAGGGTGGGAGGGGGGTCACAAGGTATCCTGAACAGTGAGACATATAGGACTGTCCTTGATTTTTGGAGGCTTGAGACTTCTTTTTGGAATTCCCTTGCCATTCCTTCTTAAATATCTGTTTACCTGAATTCTGTTGAATGCTTATTCTGTTTTCTGTCAAAATGGAAGAGGATGAAGAATATCTCTTTAAAAAGTTGGAAAAGGAGAGCTGAAAAATCTTAGAGATTCCCTGGATCAGCTTCCCCTTTTATCTCAGTTTTTTTATTACTTTTGCAGCAGAGTGGACAAACACTAAATCTTTGTCCAAGGGAGAATTTAAAATCACATTTTAACATAATCTGGAAGGTTCTAAGAATGCAGTCATGCAAACTTCCTGAAAACAGTACCAGTGGCCATAGCCTTGGAAGAAGTATCAACAGTCATACAACATACTGCAAACCATGAGCAGTGACCTGTGCAAAACAGGAAACTAAGTTATTGAAAGCAGATTTTTCCTCACAAGAAGAAACTGCAGATAAAACAGTCTTTATAGTTTCACAATTTGTCAGAACAAGCTTTAAGATATGAACCTGAAAATTGTGAAAACCAAAGTTGCAGAAGTATATATTTTTTCCAATACCTATCAATAATGTTCTCATTCTTATAATTAAGAGTAGTAGTAGAATTAACTAAGTGCTTAGCAGCAGTAGAAGAAACTAGGCTATAGCTGCTGGGTAGGTTTTAGGGGCAGCTGTCTGACTAATAGGACAATTGTAGAGAATAACACACATCCTCTAAAGCTGGCACAACAAGAATAATGGTGGTAGGTTCTGCAAAATCCTTCTACAAAAATTATTTTCTGAGGGACTGAGAATCCTCAGTGTTCTCCCACTGAAAACACTGGCACATTCTAGCAACAGTCTCAGATATAGAGGAAACCCCACAGGGAGAATCAGAAACTGAGCTCTCCTCTAGATCTAAATCAGAAACGAGGAAAAAACCCTGAATCCATCCCTGCATCTTTATGTTCAGATTCAGAATCTTGAATCTCTTCAGGAAAGGATGAATCCTTTTTTCTTTTACAAGAAGGATCAGCAGCCTGAATTAAACCGTGAGTCAGAGCCAGTAAACTACTCTTGTCTAAAGAAATTTGAGGAGGAGTAGATGCATGCTTTCTTTTCTGTTTCTTTTTGACAGAAAAAATGAGGTGAACCTCTTTACTTATGACAGCAACTGCTTCACCAGGGATGGTCACAGCATTCTGGCACAACATAAAATCCTTGCCTTGTTCCTCTCCCAGGGTCAACAAGAGAGGCTCTCCCTTGCCGACTGAGGGGACTCTCAACTGTCACAGAGGATGTGACTAACCCCCAGTTCATAGTGGCTGTAAATGCTACACCAGAGGCATCTGTGATAAAAGATGATTGGTCTGAGGTACATCAGATGGCCACAGCAGAGTCACCTATCTGTGGCTGAGGCAAATTTGCTATCTTTCTGTGGTAGCAAAGGCAATGTGCTTAACGTTTTCTTTTTGTGACTGGAAGAAGGACTGACCATGGGACTGATAGTCTGTTCCATGGTCAAGCCAGAAATAATGCCTCTGTCTTGTGGAGGACCAGCACCAAATGCCAGTAAAACTACCACTCCACCAAAGTTACTTATTTTTTGACAGAAAAAAACACAGTAAAAAGCACTTTCAAACATTATGCCAGCCCCAACAAGGAAAAACACACAATTTCTACACAGAAAATATGTAAATTATTTTTTAAACTGAGAAAAGAAAATGAGTGCTCCATTTGAAAGTGTCACAATCTTGATACAGTCTGTTAAAACACAACATGCTTAGCTTTAAAATAACTTTTCAGAAGAGGAAAGCAAAAAAAAAAAAAAATCAATACATTTAAGAAAATGGAATTTCCCCCCCCCTGAGGGAAGTTATCTGCCCAGCAAAGGAAAGCACAAGCTGACTATTGATCCCTGAAAGGTCAAAGGAGCATACTCTTCAACAGGAGTAAAGTTCTGAAGGGCTTCATGCCCACACTTGTCTGTTAGTCAGTTCAACTCTAGCTACTTGACAGTTTGGGCCATGGAATTTGCCCTGAAGGTTTGGAAGCTGGCATGCTGTTATATCCTTGGCAGAATATACCCCATATAGCTAAACGCTACTGAAGCAATGATCAGTATGATGAACATCATGAAGCTCCACTGACTGGAATGCAGTCTTTATACAGAGTTCTTATATCAGCAATTATCTGAATGATCAAAACCAGCCTGACAGACTCAGAATAATGTACAGCAAATCGTACTTATTTCTCATTTCTAAACGTGAAATTTCTTTTCCCCTGCAATATGAAATTTGATATGATAGTAAATGTTGGATTATGTGTGTGGGTGTGTGTTTGTGTATGTGCATGTGTACTTCAGAATTTCAAAGTCTAAAACTTTGAATCTCATATGATCAAAGATCATATGTTCAAAGTTTTAAAACGTTGAAATCCTGAACGGAAAAAGGAATACAGCACGGACCGGGAGATTTCCCTTGCCCACGTTGTAGTACGATCTCGGAGTTGGTATATTTAAGTTGCGTTGGGTGTGGGGGGGGTGCAGGGGAGCTTGCCCCCCTGCATACACTTGTTTTTTATGTGTTTAGTGGTGTTTCGGGGAGGGTTCACAATTTCAAAATTCCAAGATTTTGAGATTCTGGACTCGATGTTCTGAAACTTAAGATTTTGTGATTTCGAAATTTAGAAGTGAACCCACATGTACATATGTATAGTAGGCACAGCCTTCTGCAATGAAAAGGGGGTAGCTCAATTGGCCATTAAAAAAATTTTAAACAAATCATAGCAATCAATATACTGATTCAAATGAAATAAAAAGTTTAAAAAAAAAGAAAAACTAAACAAAATGAAAATCACTTTCTACAGATATAAAATTTTACAGTTGAGCTGTCTCTGGGCGAGTCTAGCTTTGCACATTCATAAGTTGATCTCTTCACCTGACACAAGATAAGACTGCTGTATATTGGTGAATTGAAAAAAACTGAGCAATTAATGCATTACTGTGATGCAGCACTATGGGGACAGTACAATGTTACTGGATTAAATAAGGATGAAAAAGGACAACTTGTCAAATTTTCCATTCTCATAGTTATGAATTAGCAGGCAGACATCACAATTCAGTCTAGGTAACACAAAAGTGCTGGAGAATGCTAAGTTAGGCAAGTTAGGGTTGTGCTCTGGGTGCTTTTTATTGGGTCTATGTCAAATAAACGAACGTTTGAAATGTCGAAAGTTACATGGTTGAGACCATATGATCGACATTTCAAGTGTTCGAAGGTTGACTTTAATGGCACCGTACGGTGCAGAATGGGAGAATTTAACTTTTCTGCCCTGAAGTGCGGTCTCTGAGTTAATATAGTTAAGTAGGGGGTTGTGGGGGGTGCAGGGGTGATTGCCCCCCTGCTCGCACTGTTAAGGTACGTTTTTCTTTCTTTCTTTTTTTTTTTATTATATATTCGAACTTTCAAATATCGACCATATGGTCTCGAACATATGGTATTTGACATTTTGAAAGTTTGAATATATAACATAGACCCTTTTTATTTACCTTACTGAGCTTGGCCACATTCTTAAGCAAAGGCTGGGAATGATTATGGTTGAGTTGCGTAGTTACATTTTGTATTATTTTGTATTTATGCAATGGTGAATATAAGTTGAATTGGTGATGAGGACAGTATTCAAGCATCTTTATGTACTCACTGTTAGATTTATGAGAAAAAGATTCTTCAAGAAGTAATGGCACTTGCTATGGAATAGTGAAGACTCCAGTTCTTAAGCAAATAGAAAACCAGTTGTAGATAGAAAGGGGGATGAAAGAGAGAAGGAGAGAAAGGAAGTGAATGGAAGGTATTTTTCTGGATTGTAGGAGTACATAAATCAAGGAGGGTCAGCTGCAAGTCATAATACAAACAGGCATCAACAGTACAGGCAAAACAAACAATGTTTTGGGCTATTATCCCATTGAGATATGGATTTGGTGATAGTAGGATGTTGTGTATACAGAAGGGACAAAGAGGGGAAGTGTAGTAATGCTTTAAGTCAGGAAAGAGAGAGAGTGTGCACTGTGGGTCAGGAAGTAGTGTGTATGACAGGGATGGGATCAAGTGCATTCTGGGAAGGACATGAGAGGTTTATGTTAGTTTTATAACACAAATGTATTGTAGAGATGGGATGAGTGGTGTGTGTTCCGAAGGTAACTGAGTGCATTATAGACAGGTCGAAGTAGTACATGTTAGGGAGGAGACCAAGTGCATTCTTGGAAGGGAATGAGGGATGTATGATAGTTATAGAGATAGGATCATCAGTGTTTGCCTGAAAAGTGACTGAATGCATAATAGAAAGGTAGGAGCGGTATGTGGGGGGAGACCAAGGGCATTCTGGGAAGGAAATGAGGGTAGTAGTATGTTAGTTATAGAGATGGGATGAGAGCAGTGTATGTCTGGAAGGTGACTGAGCACATTACAGAAAGGTAGGAGTGGTATATGTTAAGGAGGAGACCAAGTGCACTGACTATATCTTTCGGAGTAATTTCAGTTTGATTGTTTAGTCTGTGAGAAGCTTCACTCTCATTTCCCCACCAACAAGCTCAGTACAGACAAAGAGGACTAAGCATTCTACATGTCAAGCAAAACTGGTGACTTCTTGAGTGATCTGCTTAGTTATACTGAATGAAATTAAATTACCATTTATATAGGAGTACACACAGTATACTGAATAAAATGAAATTACCATCTGTATAGGAATAAAAACAGCACACTGAGAAACAAACACTTCAAGTGTTAAAATGACACCAGTTGGAATAACTATAATATTTTGCAACATCAATAAAAAGTATAGTGTGCCTGTATTGTTCCTGCCAAGCCTTATCAGACTCAAATCAGTCTTGGTATCTATAGCAACAGGATTTTGACTTCATTTCTTATTGAAAAACTTCAGTAAATAAAAATATGGATGTGTGTTCAGTGAGACCTTCACATGTTGCCTTTAGGGAATAGGTTTCATAGGTATGAACTAAGAATGCTGTTCTCATGGGCCATTTTAAGGCTAGTCAATGTACTTTATGAAAGGTGAGAATCAAACCCCATACCTTGTGTTTGTTTGGTTAACACTATTAGACCTACTCCACCATTTGCAACAATCTTGTACAATATATCATTTGGCAGCTCTCAGCACTTCCATGCTTTAAATCAGGCAGTAATAAAAACTACATTCTGCAGCAATCTCAAAGTTTTGTTGCAAGTGAGTTGCATAAATCTTGTTGGAGTTTTGTACACTAAGTGGTTTGAACTGGTCTGCTTCAATTCACTTTTTTAAATCTACAGCAATAATTATTAGATATAATTCAGAGGCAATTAACGTTTGTATGTCTTCTTTGTGTATCTGCTTTACAAGTCTGATATAAATTTATTGCAATATGCTTAGTAATAATTATTTAAAACTGAATATGAATAACTATATTCAAATAATATGCATTGCTCAAAATCACTCTTTTTTCAGCAGATAAAAATAGTAATCTTAAGTCATATATTTCCAAATTTGTTCATTGAGTTTCAGAGGTAATTGGACAGTGTGGTGTTCTGTAATAAGCTGAATCAGAGCAGTGAGGGGGCACATGGCACCAATTCATGGAAAGAATCAGTCACAAAACAGTCACTTATCTCCAGCTGAAAATTCTGACACTTTCTATTGTTTATGTATTTAAAAAAATTAGCAGATTAAAATCATTAGCTGTAAAGCTAATGTGGTCAGCGGTTAGACATCCATATCCAGTTCTCTTTCAATTTGTAACCTGTATTGTAAAACATTTACAGTTGCAAAAGTTGTCACAGAAGGGGGTGAGAGGCCTTACTGAATTTACTAACGCAATAGAATTCATACCCACATAGGTGTTGCAGAATGATTATATGATCTACTTAAATGTACAGTGTCTTCTATGTTTCTAGGAGGAACTGGTCACTTTTATAGTTGAATGTATGTATTATTTGTTGAATTCTTTTATTCTTAAGGACTGCATCTTTCTTATTGAAGAAAAATAACTACACTGACCAAACAGCAGGAAAAACTACTGAACAGGAATACAAGAACATGAAAATCAGACAGGAGCTGTTTAAGGTTAAAGGTGAATGAAAGATCCATTTTGTATAGAACAGCAGATATCACTGTCAAATGTAAAGATTATGTAATGTGTGGCAGGATTTTGGAATCCACAACATGTGCCCTCACTTATGTTATTAGCTACAGTTAGAATATTTTTCTAGTAGAGGTTTATACATTCATGGAGTTAGGTAATTTTTTTTTAACAAAGGATACAAACATTGTTGATTTTCAGTAGTTCCAGTGAAGGAGAAGCAGTTGGCTAAGGGCTCACACTGGAGATTTGCATCTGTCATAGTGTACTTAGCAATGAGGGTACTACATCCAGCCTGAGTTTTGTAGTTTAGATCACTTTTGCACAGGTTAAATGAAGAAAGTTTATATGGTCCTTGTCAGATAGCAATAGCCTATGACAGACACACCACAGCCTGTGATTAAGTTAGAGAGATGACCTGGGAAGTATTGAGGAGTTAATCTGTAGAGACATGTCCTGCTCTTGGCATATGCTTCTTTTTTAACGTAATTTGTGCATCAATAACATTTTGAGGACTAATTTGATATTTAAGAGATTTAGATGAGGTGGTACTGAGCTGGTAGTTGCAGAGTGATGGTAGGAGAGTGAGATGAGAGATACCTGTATGAGTTATGGAGGTAAAAGGAAAGATGAGCACATGTGGGCTCTCAAAGGTAGTTTTGGTAAACATAAATAATTCAAAAAATGTTCACCGAAACTAATTTCATTGAACATTCAAGGACTTTAATCAATTCACTTTTGCTGGAAATGCCTTTGGCAACCTGATATATTTCTGAAAAGATTACCACGTATCCACTCAATAACTCCACAACCTACTCCTAAAGTGTCAGTTCAGTCCCAAATATGGGGAAGAGCTATAGCCATTCATTCCTAAGGCAGGGTCAGAGCCATATATCTAGGTCCTATTACTCCATTTGTTATCCAGTGGTGACAGTCCAGAGTCAGGAGGCAGGCCAGTCTGCCAAGTCATATGGATCCCTCTCCCATTATTCTGCCTAACCTCTCGTCAGAACAACCATGACTTTTCCTATATACTACTGCTTGGAACATCTGTTGTACAGTCCCACATGTTGCAAATGTCTGTGACTCCTGCAATGGCTTTTATGTCGGAAAGACTGATAGACAATTAAAAGAGTGGATATCTAAGTATACAAGTGATATCAGTCTTAATGATGTTAAAGGTCCTTTAACCAGACATATTAACTCGAATAATAGTCACAATTTTAGCTTTATGGTGATACAAGTTATTTTGGAAAACATTTCAGGGGGCAATATCTTTGCCAGAATAGAGCAAGAGGAAATGAGTTGGATATTTGAACTTCAGGCTGATAAATTGCCTGGCCTGAATGGAAATGTACCCTTAAGAGGCACCCTCAAAGGGCGTAGACTTTGAAGGCAGTTACAAGTACATTTGTGAATGGAAGACTTATGAATAGAGAACACAAAATGCACTTTTGTAGGTGTATCTGTTGATAGAAGTTTTGATTGGATAATTGAGCATTTGATTTTAAATAAGAATCTTGGATCATTACTGTGTCAGTAGATCTGATGAAGGGTTTTAGAGACCCAAAAGTGCTTATCTTATTAATGTTTTATCTAGTTTTACATTGTTGAATTTGTTTTTAACTTGAGAATTAAAACAGACTGTTATGTTTTACTCTGTGGTGACTGCACTGTTTTTATAGATATGTGTGTGTGTGTGTGTGTGTGTGTGTGTGTGTGTGTGTGTGTGTGTGTGTGTGTGTGTGTGTGTGTGTGTGTGTGTGTGTGTGTGTGCGTGTGTGTGTGCATGTGTGTGTGTGTGTGTGTGTGTGTGTGTACTGGTAGTGTATAAAACATGCCCTTTTTGAAGAATATCTCTTCATTTTCCAGTGCCTAACAGGGTTGCCTTTTTGAATTCTTATTATTGCCCAAGACAGAAACTTAACTGGTCTGTTTCAATTGCCTTTCTTCTAAGGAAGTTTATATTGTTACCATCATATAACTAAAATGTATTATTTTTTATATAAATGGAAAGCCACTTTCTGTACAGGTTCACATAAATGAACCAAATTTTCAAGTCTGACTTAAACGAGTATGTAGAACAAAAGTGAGCATAAGCTGCTGGCAATGTCAGTGAGTAACTCAATGCTGCTCTACTATTCAAAGGGAGTTCTAAGATGAACATTTCTGCTTTTGTCTCTGAATGTAGAATGGATAGATGTGACAAGCTTGGTCATTTGGTGAATCTGATGTGGAAAAAAACACCCCCACATGAAAATGCACCTGAATACCACTAAGGAAAAATGTTAGATGTGAAGTTAATGAGAAGTTAATGTTTACTGATCAACTATTTATTGGTTAACTGTTTTTATATTTCTTTTATGCATGGGTGAATTCAGTGATTTCAAGGATTTTATGATGCTCTTTGTACAATATCCCTTCACTATGGTAAAAATTGATGAAAAGATTTACCATCACAAAACTTCTCCCAGTGTTTAATCCATCAGTCTAATCTTCCATTTCCAAATGTCTTCACTTTCTTTGTCTCTCTTCATTCCACCTCTTACCACAGTACCAGTTGCCAAGTTCTTTTCTGAGGCCTCCTTTTAGACCCACAGTCCCAGACAGGGTAAAAGGGAGACACTAATATATTCCTAAAATTCCTTGCTTTCTTCCAGCTACTTTTACTGTTAAGCTTTAGGTTTCTTGCGCGGACATTTGTAACTCCTTTAACACTCTCTTATTCTGGATATTTCTGCTCCATTCTTCCCTTCACTCCTCTTCCTTCAATGCTGCTGCTGCTAACATGCTCTATTCTCCATCCCATGTGCCTCATTCACCTCAACTTCAGTGTAAGCAGAAACCATTGTAGTCAGATCCCTCAAGACACTATTTTATCATCTTCTTTTCACTAAAGACCTATAATAGACTTCATGCTCCTCTTCCATTTTACGTTTTTTCCCATTTTGTTTGCTACCCACTCCCCCTCTGAACTATGTATCAGATTTGGGGGGACCTTTTCCATATTCTTATTAATGATTTCTGTCCATTCCACAGCCATTTATTTGCAGGTACTAGAGTAAGTGTGAAAACTATGGCTTACAATTATCCCCTCCATCCTTCACCAAACTTTAATAAAAATCTTTTTTCCTACTCCACCGGGTTCAAGGTCTATTATCTTCCCTTTTTATCAGCCTCTGAAAGGGAAGCACAAACTTTTAAATTTGTCTGCTTAAAGTTGTATATAATTAGGGATTTATGGTACTCATGATTGCTCAGTTAGTATGCTTCTTGTATGTGTGGGTCATCCTCCTGGCTCATACCCTAGGCCATCTTATTATGTTATTGGTACTCCACATGGAAAGTTAAGAGATCTTCTCTTACATGAATTAAAAAATATATATACTATAACATTCAGAACACAACCCTAAAAAATATGGTTCAGCAATTATAGAAATTTTACATCTTGACTAAAAATGTAACCTTAAGAAGGACCTTCAAAAAATAGATATTTGCAAAGAGCAAGTATGCATCCTGAACATGTATTTAATGAGGTGGTACATGGGCAGTGTTTGAGAGCTATAGACTGAATACTCATAAACAATTTTGATGAGGAAGTTGAAAAAATAATGGTTGAATTTACAGACAGAAGTTATAAATTGAGAATTTACAAATGAATAGATCAGAAGTTCACATTCTTACAGACTTTAACTTCCCCTCCCATGTCTGCTATGTCACATACTTTCTTCACTTTCTTCCTAACCCTCTATCTCTTACTGCAACTAACATCTAGTCAAACAACTCTTATAGTCTATAAACCCAGCTCAACTACAGACATTCATACTCAAACCCTCCCCAGTTTTTCAAATATAGCTCCTAGCCTATATGCTACAAGCTTGATCTTACAAACCAAATTAAGAATCCTCTCACCCAACAGCAACAGCAACACTAATGTCACTTTAGACTTCTACTACAAAAACAGAAGGAACAACCCATAGCTCTCCCAATTTGCCCCAACTTAACTCAATGTGGTGATATATATCCAAATCCTGGTCCATCCCCCAGTACATACAATTCCTCTACCTACATAAAACCCCTGAACTTCACAACTCTAAACATTCAAAGCTTAAGAATTTAAATCCCACTGCTACATGTCTGGTTAAATCAAAACAAGCCTAACTTCACTGCTATCACAGAGACGTGGCTCAAACCTAACATAAAAAACATAGAATTCCTTCCCCCTGGCTATGCCTGCCTTAGATCAGCCAGATTACATAAAAAGGACAGAGGAATTGCCTTACTGTATCCAAATAACCACTGTAGTGCCATTCACCAAACCAGTCCCACAATTCTCCTCAGCTGAACTATTAGTAACCTTTATAAAACTAAACAACTGTAAATGCCTGTGCATTATAGTCTTAAACATCCCCACAGGCAATAATATTCCTATCTTAGAAGATATTCTATCGTGGACATCCAGTAACATCAACAATGAAACAATTATCTTAGGGAATGTCAATATAAATTGGCTCAAAATCTCCCACCAGGACCCCACTACTAACATTAACCTGTATAACTATTGACAACTCATCTCAAATATAACCAAACCTAACATCAAAAACATAGAATTCCTTCCCCCTGGCTATGCCTGCCTTAGATCAGCCAGATTACATAAAAAGGGCAGAGGAATTGCCTTACTGTATCGAAATAACCACTGTAGTGCCATTCACCAAATCAGTCCCACAATTCTCCTCAGCTGAACTATTAGTAACCTTTATAAAACTAAACAACTGTAAATGCCTGTGCATTATAGTCTTAAACATCCCCCCAGGCAATAATATTCCTATCTTAGAAGATATTCTATCGTGGACATCCAGTAACATCAACAATGAAACAATTATCTTAGGGAATGTCAATATAAATTGGCTCAAAATCTCCCACCAGGACCCCACTACTAACATTAACCTGTATAACTATTGACAACTCATCTCAGATATAACCAGACCCTGCAATAATAAAAATAAAGGCTCAGTCCTGGACTGGATGTTGGTTTCTGATCCTCATAAAATCTCTTCCTCAGGTACCCTACCAAATAATATTAGCGATCACTTACCTGCCTATATAATATGGAAAATCATACTATCATTAAGTAACCATCAGTACAAACTAACAAGGGATCTATCCCATTTCTGCCATAACACTTTCAATGCAGTCCTACAAAGTATTAACTAGGAAGCTTTATAAACTCTTCCCATTGACAAAGATGTATAATTCTTCAACTCAACTTTACTTATAATCTTAAATAGCTTAGCCCCACTCCATCAAAAGAGAGTTAAAAGTAACCATGCCATTTGGCTTACCAAATCCACAAAGCAAATTATTACCTCCAGGGATAAGGCATGGAAATCATGGCTAAAAAATAAAAATGCCACTGCCCTCACTCTATATAAACAGCTACACAACCAAGCTAAATACCTAGTAATCAGAGACAAAAAAAGAATATTACCAAACAATCAAAACCAACTTAAACAAAATTCAAAGAAATTTTGGAGTGCAATCAATTCCCTACTCTACCCAGGTTCAAGGAACAATCCCTGTCTCAACCCAGACAACACTCCCACTGAGACTGCATCACTCTTTAACATATATTTTATTGATACCATAGATAAGCTTACTTCTACCTTCCCACAATCTGACCCCAGCACAACAGAACCAACACTGCCACACTCTTCAAATACCTCACAACCTAGCTTATCCCTCTTACCCATAACAAGCTCCACAATAAAAAATCTCCTACATAAGCTCAAACCTTGTACCTGACAATGCACCTGACAACCTACCTGCTGAATTCCTAAAGATATCTACAAGCTCCATTGCCTACCCCATTAGCATACTTCTTAAAAGGTCAGTTCAGGAGTCCTAGGTACTACAAATCTGGAAGAAGGTATGCATTATTTCTTTACACAAAGGTGGCAAAAACTGTGACATCTCTGACTTCTGACTCATTGCAATTCTCTCTCCCATCTCACAAATTTTAGAAAAATGTATCCTTACTCAGCTTCTAAAGTACCTAGTTCAAAACCAAATCCTCTCTCCACTCATAATGGCTTCTGGCCTGAACACAGTACTATCATATGTCTCATATCCTTCATGGACACAGTAAACCAGGCCCGTGACACTGGCAACATTGTCTCTGCACTCTTCCTTGATATCTCTAAAGCCTTTGATACTATTTCTCACTCACTTCTTCTCACCAAACTCTCTAACTTAAGCATTTCACCCCCCACATTAACCTGTTTTTTAGCTATCTCTCAAACAGACAACATTCTACCAAGTGGCAACATTCTTTCTCACCATTTCTTACCACAACCACAGGCATTCCCAGGGAGCCATACTTGGTCCCTTGTTATTTAACATATTCATCAACACATATCACACTACTTTTACTCAAAGTACCATCATCTAATATGCAGATGATTCTACCATCATCTGCACTGCCAAGTCCTTATCCAAACTTCAAAAATTTACCCAAGATGCCTTCACATCCACCAAGACTTGGATGCTCAACAATCACCTCACTCTAAACCTCAATAAAACAAAACTCCTATTATACCATGACCCCCCCCAAAACTTGCACGCTGATTGGCCAGCGATCGAGTTATACTAATGGAAAAGGTCCTTTCCATTAGTACTCTTCGTTTACAACACTCTGTCTAGTTAGTAATGGGTTTAACATATGGAGACTGCTTAAAAATAAGCAACGGAGATCTTTTAAAGCTGTCTCGCTATGTTAAACCTATTTAACATAAAATAGCAAGATCTCCATTGCTTTTTTTTAAGTTAAATGAGTTTAACATGATGTCCGTTCTCGCTATGTTAAACTCATTTAACATAGAGATCTTGCTTTCTCCGTTGCTTTACATCAGAACTGCCGCAGATGCCAGACATCTGTGGAAGGGCAGTAAACATATGCCATTATTTAAGAAAAGTAACAGTTTCTTTTCTTAAATAATGTCATATAATATTCACCCCTAAAAAAACTGCCCTCCTCAACAAAATGACTCACTATCCAGGCCAGAAACACCACCATTGAAGTAGTATCAAGTACTAAACTGCTTAGTGTTATAATAGATGAAAATTTTACATTCTACCTCCACATTCACAGCAACCTCAAAAAACACACCATAAATTAGGCATACTCTACAGACACAGATATTTCCTTACCCATAAAGCAAAACTTTCACTCGACACATCCTTCCTGCTACCATCTCTGTTGTATAGTGCCTCTATCTTTACCAATATCCAGTCCTCTCTTAAGTCCAAGCTCAACACTTTATAACAATATTGCTAAATTCATAGACCACCACTGTACATCATTGCAACAACTTAGTCAGCTTGAACTCCCACATCATCTCAATTACTTACAATTAACTACTACACATAGAGTAATACATAGACCTTCAGACTGCCCTTCTCTCTCATCTATACTGACTTTGTACCATCTTAACAGAGTTCTCAGATGTGAAAACAAACTACAGCTCAAACTCACTAAGTTAAACCTTCCATCTGGACAAATGCTTTATTATTTTTTCTAAGCTATTGAAAACTGTTCCATCAGAACCACCAGTAATCCTGTTCCCTTTAAGAGTCCCTTAAAACAACATCTTACTTCTGTCTGGCACTGCTCATGTGATAAATCTACTCTCCCTAAAACCTGACTCCCTCCGTTATAACTCCATTATAACTACATAGCCCACCAACATCTTGTACTTCCTCCTAAATCTGCTAACTTTGTCATATTCAAATCCTCATATATCAATACTATAATTTCCTACATATAGGAACTCCCTCACTCTCTTCTGAAAAAAAACACTGTATAATACCTACTTGGAATACCTGAACACAACATAATGATCATATTGCTATATCTGTCCTACCCTTTTTCTTTGAACTGTATAACACCATAAATGTAAAAATCCAGTGTGCCTAACTTAACTGGTGTTTAGATAACACTGTATACTCTTCTTTGTTTATAAATACTATAATGTAAACAATCAGTTATGTCATTGCTTATAAATACCACAATATAAATAATCAGATGTGTGTTAGCTAAAACTAGTGATCACATTACATGTAAACTATTGCATTGCTTTTGTTAATTTTCATGTTATTCATTTTATGTTTGTTGTTCAATCCTGGGAGAGCTTTTCTCCCTGCGCCTCCACTGAAAATGGGCTCACCTGGCCCAGTGGACCTTCCCGGTAAACAAATGCAAACAAATAAATAAGTTGCATTACAACATGAAACCACAGGGGAACCATATTTTTCTAAACATGTCAATAAGAAAGTTAGAAGTGGTGAATTAGGCATGAAATATTTTATGAAATATAGTATAATAAAGGTCAGATCAAATTATGGTGATTATGAAAAATGGATCTATATTATCAACAGTCCTTGAGGTAAGGAGTCTACTGGGTGATAGACCGAGGTTTACATTTAAAAGAAATAAAAATTTGAAAGAGCATTTGTGTTATAAGGATTTACCTAGAACAAATGTAGCTCAAGTTATGACATATCATACTGTTTCTTGTCTTAACTGTCAGTTTTGTGTTTATATAACAACTGATAATATATTTAAGTATCCAGTTACAGGGAAAGAATATAGATTTAAATACAAACAGGAAAAATTCCCTCTATGCTGGATAAAGTAACCAATGAGCAAAAAGTCCAAAATATAACAAAAAAACACACGTGGGTTACACACAGCAGGTATATTTAATAGAAAAAGTAAAAAACAAAAGTAAAAAACAAACGTAGTAGTAAGCGCTTTCATGGATTTATTCCACTTTATCAGACTCACCATCAATAATCCCAAAAACATTTAAAAAGACTCCCAGTTACAGATGTAACCAATCGACAAATTCAATCATATATTAAAGTAACAGTACAAAAAAAACACCATAATAAATAACTAATATAGCATAAAACATAGTTACAACAGAGAATGTATAACATATATATATATATATATATATATAAATATACATGTATATATATATATATATATATATATATATATATATACATATATATATATATATATATATATATATATATATATATATATATATATATATATAAACAGCCTAAAACATCAATATAAAACTATATATAAAAAGAAAAATATAAATATTAATATTTAGACAATGTATAATATGCTAATGCTTTAGGGCCCTAGCTCTTAAATAGGGTTTAAGGGACACTGTGCTATTCAAGCCAGGTAGTCTGTCAGCTTGGTCTCAAAATCCAATTCTGCTCTATGGCTTCAGGACTATTATTCAACCCCCCCCCCCCTATTTACTGAAACAATTTCCAGTACCAAGAACTTAAACTTATGTGTAGGGCCTTCTTTTTCAACATGCATAGCTAGTGCACTACAGTCTTTCACATTCATAATGTCCCTAATATGCTCTAAAATCCTATCTTTAAGTAATCGATTGGTCTTGCCTACATAGAAGGCAAAAGATTGGGTGCAGTAGCTAAAGTAGACCACATTCTTAGTCTGGCAGTCAGCACAGAAGTTTGCTTCTATTACAAATCCCTTATGCGGATGCATTAATTGTCTCCCAGTATGTATATTGGTACAAGCAGTGCATCTCCTACAGCTATATGTACCAGGTCTATCTGACTGGACATGCTTATAAGTGCCCACTGCCTTATAATAAAGCTATTCCTTCAAAGATCTGTTGTTTTTAAATGTAAAACATGGTCCATCTCCTAGCAATCCACTCAGTTCTTTGACATTAGAGAGAATATCACAGTTATTCCTTACAACATCACACACTGCATGTATATTACTAGCATAAGTGAGAGGCATCCTCAGTTTTTGGCTGTCTGTAGTAATTACACTCAATGTATCCAGCCCACTATTGCTATGAACAACAGTTCCCTCCTTATAATATGGTCTACATCTACCTTCTCTTTCGCTCCATGCCATATTTATTTGCCTATTTATCTCATTTTCTCTGTATCCTCTATCCATAAATTCTCATTTCAGGGATGCTAGTGCCCCATGTAGAGTACTATCTTCATTATGCAAATGCATAATACGAAAGATCTGGCCTTTCATTACATTCAATTTAGTATGCCTGTGGTGCATACTACCATTGTGTAGTAGATTGTTTTTCCTAACAGGTTTCCGATGTTAGGAAAAACAATCTACTGCACAACGGTAGTATGCACCCTAGGCTAGATCTTTCATATTATGTGTTTGCATAATGAAGATAGTACTCTACATGGGGCACTAGCATCCCTGAAATGAGAATTTATGGATAGAGGGTACAGAGAAAACAAGATAGATAGGCAAATAAATATGGCATGGAGAGAAAGAGAAGGTAGATGTAGACCATATTATAAGGCGGGAACTGCTGTTCATAGTAATATTGGGCTAGATACATTGAGCGTAAATACTACAGACAGTCAAAAACTGAGGATGTCTCTCACTTATGCTAGTAATATACATGTAGTGTGTGATGTTGTAAGGAGTAACTGGGATATTTTCTCTAATGTCAAAGAACTGAGTGGATTGCTAGGAGATGGACCATGTTTTACATTTAAAAACAACAGATCTTTGAAAAGACAGCTTTGTTATAAGGAAGAAGGCAATTTATACATCCACATAAAGGATTTGTAATAGAAACAAACTTCTATGCTGACTGCCAGACCAAGAATGTGGTCTAATTTAGCTACTGCACCCAGTGTTTTGCCTTCTATGTAGGTAAGACCAATCGATTACTTAAAGATAGGATTTTAGAGCATATTAGGGACATTAGACAGTAGTGCACTAGCTATGCATGTTGAAAAAGCAGGCCCTACTCATAAGTTTAAGTTTTTGGTACTGGAAATTGTTTCAGCAAACAGGAGGGGGGAGGGGGGATTTGAATAACAGTACTGAAGCCTTAGAGCAGAATTGGATATTGAGACTACAAGCTGACAGACTACCTGGCTTGAACAGCAGAGTGTCCCTTAAACCCTATTTAAGAGCTAGGGCCCTAAAGCATTAGCATATTATACATTGTCAAAATATTAATATTTAGATTTTTCTTTTTATATATAGTTTTTAAATTGATATTTTAGGTTTTTCATATATATACATGTGTGTGTATGTATATATATATATATATATATATATATATATATATATATATATATGTGTGTGTGTTATACATTCTCTGTTGTAACTGTGCTTTTATGCTATATTAGTTATTTATTATGGTGTTTTTTTGTACTGTTACTTTCATATATGATTGAATTTGTTGATTGGTTACATCTGTAACTGGGAGGCTTTTTAAATGTTTTTGGGATTATTGATGGTGAGTCTGATGAACCGGAATAAGTCTGTGAAAGCACTTACTACTACATTTGTTTTTTACTTATTCTATTAAATATACCTGCTGTGTGTAACCTACGTGTATTTATTTGTTATATAATATAGATTTAAATATTTTGCTACTTGTAACTTAACACATTACATCGAAGTGACCCCTACAGGTGCATCTGCATTAACTCCTACTGATGCCTGTAGGTATTAAATATTGCTTGTTCATATTTGCATCAATAATTCCAGAACCATGCTATGTACAAGGTTTTAAAAGATTTCATCTTAAAGATTACACAGTAGCAAACTCAACTGCATTAATATTGCACCTCTGCCTAGTGCAGCAAAATAGATATTAACTGTTGTTTTTATGATGTTAAATTATATAGATATAAGTTTCACATTTTTCTAAATATCTCAACAACCAAGTAACACAAACAGAATGCCTTAGACCCATATGAAAGCTGTGCGCTAGATGAATAAAATGATGCTGAAAGTATGTATGTAACTTGAGTGGTTGCTGAGATATTGTTAAGTTGCTTACAAAATATTACAAATGTAATAGTTACTCCCCAGGATTCAATAAAATTCCATGCAAGAATAAACTATTCTTGCATGGAATGGATCGTGTCCGTGCAACACAGCAGCCCGCCTTGCATATTCATGAAGGCATGCTGCTGTCACACCTACACAGACACAATCTGTGTACGAGTGCAGGGGGCATGTCTGAGCAGTGCACGGACACTAAGCATGCCCCCAGTGCCCAGAAAGTGCCATATGGCACTTTCTAAGCTGTACTGGCATAATATTCGAGCTTAGCTCTAATATCATGCCAGTATCTCAGTGTCCACAGACACTGAAATGTAAAATAGATAATTTCAGTGTCTGCGGACACTGAAATAAAAACAAGAGTAAACCAATACAGGGGGTGTGCTACAGCTTTTGTGACACACCTCCTGTATTGCTAAAGTGCCGTACGGCACTTCTGCATCCTGCAGAAGCAGGAAATGTGTGCAAATGCACACACATACCCCTCAACCATACAGATTTTGCAGAATGCTAGATTTTAGCCTCATATTTTTGGTCTGCTCTCCATAAAAGTATGTTTTTTCTGACAAATTAGTGGAAAATCATTAAAGTCCGCAGTTGGAAAATAATGAGAGACATTTGACTCTCAGATATTATACCCTTTAGAAAATTCATGCCAATGCAAAGCCTGTTAGTCTATCAACTTTCTAAGTTGGCAAGAGCAATATTTATAAATTGTTCCTATTTTTGGGCCTTTGTCCCACATTTATTTAAGGCTATGTCCAGATTTCTTGTTCTAAGAGGTTGAGAGATATGCACACATAACAGGGGAGAAATACCCCAAATGTAAATAAGCACAAGCACAGCCCATAAAATCAAGAAAGACCATAGAGAACATGTCATGCATCAGCATGAAACACACACAGATTCCTGAAAGCGTAATTATTGCCATTATGTCACAAATACAGTCCCAACTAGTTGGCAGAACACCACAATACACACCCATATAACCTAAAAAAAATAATAATATACCCTTGTTTTTAATGCCCGAAGGAATGTTTAAGTGTAGCTAAGTGAGTGTGTACATCACAGCTTAAACATCTCAAAGGAGCTAAATGAAAATAGACAGGTGAAGTTTACAAGCCAACCTAGAGTAATGGTTAGAGTTGCAGGTGTTCACGGTTCAAGTCCAAAACAGCTAACTTATTTTCTCATGTGAAAGTAGTGTTAAAATTATTTTAGTAAACTTAAATAATGTAGCAACTATTTTTTCTCAACTAGGGTAGTGTAGCAGTTCCAAAAGTGCGATATCAGTGTAGAAAAGATGGGAAACCCCCATATAAACATACGTGCCCCATACAGTATAGTCACACAAGAATATAATGTAATGAAAGCACATAGGGGGATGTCATGGAAGGTAAACGTAAAATTGTAATGTGCATGTAATTATTTATTTTGTATTATACAATGACTGGCCATTAACATACAAAAATGAGTACGCTAATTGGTCAGCCCAAACAGAGTGCCCGTTGTAAATCCGAGAGTATGCTAATGGAAAAAGGTCTGGTTGCCTGGACATTTTCCATTTGTATATCTCCTGTTTTTTTCTTTTTTCTTGCCCGCAGAGATAGCGATGGACAAATGAAGATCCCCTCTGCATATCTCACTATGTGTAATGAGTGGAAGAACTCGTATAACATAGCAAGATATCATAAAAAAAAAAAAAAAAACAATGGAGATTGTCCTTTCAACAGAGAAAGGAAGATCTCTGTTGCTTTTTTAATATATCTCATTATGTTATATGAGTTCTTCAACTTGTATAAAATACCAAGATATTTTAAAAAAAACAATGGAGATCTCCCTATCTCTATTGCTACCTCTGCATAACACTGATGTACTGCATAAGTGTGAGAACATCTCCCTTATGCATGCGCAGTACATCAGAAATGCCCCAGGATACTTGAAAACGGCAGAAGGGCAGCATGGAGGCATGATACAATGACATTCTATAAGAAAGGTAAGTATTGTTTTTCTTAAATAATGTCATTGTATAATACCAATAACTCATGGCTGGGTGTGAGCAATGCTGGATTTACCCATGGTTGGCACTGCTTGGTCACTCGGGCTTTGCCCTCATGACCAAACCACACCAACTGTGGGTAAATCCAGCATTACCCACACCCAGCCGTGGGTTATTGCTTAAATATAACATTATAAATATAATATGCATAAATGCGCCTTAGTCAGTCTGCACCCATCAGACCTTGTTCTGCCCAGCAACAAAGGAGTCTGCCCTGCCAATTCTCAAACCCAGGATGCAGTCTTCTACAACCACAGCACCATACCACTACACCATATGAACTGTATGAATTAGTAGTGCTTTAATGGACATATCCTGCATTCAGGTCATTTAACATTAATAAAACAAACAGCAGTCCTAAGTACCGAACCTGTGATTCTGAACACTTTATTCAGAGGAATGTACTACCACACCAGCTGAGGCATAGAAGTTAATTTTGCTTTTTCAAACATATCATGCAATAGAGGCATACAACATTAGGGAGAAAGCTTTGTGGAACCTTTCATGTGTTGTGTATAGACATACACACACACACACACACACACACACACACACACATATATATATATATATATATATATATATATATATATATATATAAATATATATATGTCTGATGAAACATATATATGAAAATGCCCAGTCATAATATAGCTATACATATATAAAAATATAAAGGAAGGAAAATAATATATATATATATATATATATATATATATATATATATATATATATATATATATATATATATATGTGTGTGTGTGTGTGTGTATATATATATATATATATATATATATATATATATATATATATATATATGTATATATATATATATATATATAAAACATGGAGTGCAGTTATATCTCAGAAACATCCCTCTCAGCCTGTTAGTGCAAGGAACCTGTACAAAGACTGTAAAAGGGGGGGAGGTGGAATGGGCCACATATATGGACATATTTCAAAAATTGCTGTTACAAATGAAGACATGTTACAGCAACAGTGTGTGTTTCAGCCGACAATTACTGAAGGATATGATGATGGAAACTGAAATGTCATGTCATTTATTTACTGACATATATCCTTGGATCATCACCATGATTTACCAGACAAATAGAAATAAACTGTGCAACTGAACAACAGTATGGTCCAAACATCCGGACATCCTGTGAAAAATCTGGCAGTGAAGAGCTATGCTCAGAACCCCTTAGTGCTATTAATGTAGATCAAGCCTGACAAAATGGGGGGGGGGGGGGGCAAAGGCCTGAAAATAGGGATATGTCCAAAATATGTCAGTAGATAAGCTGAGAACGTTTATGTAGTAACAGTATATGTCCTAACATATATCAAATAAACTATCACAATTCCAGGATTCAATTGCTTCTCATTAGTTACTGACCTCAATCCCCGCATCATCCCATTGATGTGTTATGCATATATAACAGTTATGCGGACCAGACCAAACATATTGGCCATGCAACTGGACATCCTATGAATATGTGGACATAACATAACATTAAGGAAACTACACTGAGCTATTGAGCAATCTCCAGACTACAATCAGACTGACATAACACTACTCATGTCCAGCTCTGGGGCTGTACACATGCATTAGCAAATATACAGGCACTACAGGGATGTAAGACTAGTGGAATACAGACACTGGTGTGAAAGTTCATACCCCCAAACAAGTGCACCACAGTCACAGTGACATACCAGTAACGCAACAGAACATGACAGTATAATACTGTGTGAGCAACCACATACCATTTGCCACTCACACATTACCCCTACATATACTGCCCCAATTCACAGTGTACTGGGAATCCTGAGGTGTTACACAACATTTCACAGTCAGCCCCTACAAGCATATGGACTTGATAGACCACCAGCAGCTGTAGCAGCATGCAGGGGTAGATAGGTAAAAGATGTATGGCACTCACAGCTGCTACCCTCCCTACCCAAACATATACACACAACACTGCTACACAATCTTGGCAGTTTCTTCACAATGGCCAGCCAGACATAACTGTCATATGTCCAGATTTCCACAGAATTACCAGGGTGTGAACCCACAACCCTGGCCACCACTAAATACCATGGCCAGGAGTCTGCCAGATCATTGGCATGATAACTGGAGTGCAGTTGGTAATTACTGATATACTATACCTCTGCACCTCATATTGCAGGACATGTGGACAATGCATGGCATACTTGTGGGACAGGGGGATGGAAAGAGGGATGTATCACATATAATGGTGTTACAAACTGAAACAGTAGCTGCTTTTACACGTATTCTTGTAACATCACATCCCTGAAGGATATGATGTCTGGAACACCAATGGGCTACAACACTTACTGACTACAATCTTCACATTATCCTACCAACCCCACAAAATCAGATGTTGTTCGAGGAACAGACCAAGCATAATAGGGAAACATCTGGTCAGTTTGTGGACAACATGCCAATTTAGAGGTATGTCAGATGCATATCACATCTCAGATGTCAAGTAATCCAATAAATGCATGTCCAGACAGCAGTGTCAGTGTAGCAACATCCCAAGTGTATAGCAGAAGTAATGACATGCAATCTGTACCAAATCCTGGTGCCTTGTCCCTCATGTTGTTGAGCTGTCTCCACATGTCCTGTTCTGTTAGGTATTTCCGCCTACTGTCTGTGAAGCTGAAGCCCTCACACCTCCTTAATGTCCACTGCACAGACAAGGGAAATGGGCAAGGCCCACATGAAGGGCATCCCATATGTTGGAACTAGCAGCTGTGTCCAGGCCCACAACACAATACTGTTTGGGCACCTACATAGCTTTATGGCCTCAGCAATACCCAACAGGACAACATCAACCTCCCAAGGTAGGCTGAACGCCTGTGGTGGACAGCAGCAATACACAGACCACAGACTTGTTCCCTATATTGGCCATACAGGGCAAATCAGGAGCATGCACCAACCTGGCATCAAGTCAGCCTTTGTCTGATCAAGCATATAAGGACACAGGTGGAGTACTGTAAGGCTAACCATGAGTACATATTGGACACATCCACCAAGGCCAGTCACAAGCCCATATTCACATATGTCTGCAATCTCTGAGGCAGCAAAGCAACCTACACTGTAATGGTGGCTAATCAGACCACACGCACACACACACTAACACACACACACACACACACACACACACACACACACACACACACACACACACACACACACACACACACACACACACACAACATAGCTATTGGCAGCCTGCTGCAGATAGGTTTAGGGAAAACAACACTCCTGGCTCAGCAGCACTATAGTTGGATATGCACAGCACCCACACCCCTCCCTTCATCACCAGTGAGCAGGTACATATTGCCTACTGAAAGGCAACAAACATTAGTATCAATGGCACCTGATAACATCCATGTCTGCATCCTACATGAACTCAGGTATGTGCTCCCAGTTCCATTACACAATGTAGTCACACCAAGCCTTGGCACCATCCACACCCTATCTGCATGGAAGATGGCCAATGCCATCCCTCAACATAGACATGAATGAGGAGTACAGCAGTAGGAAATTAACTAGCCCTCACTGGGGGGGGGGGGCAATATGACACTTTAGGACCAGCAGTGCAATGCAAGCAGATACAGTGCCGATATAGTACAGGGGTATGGTGTGGGTGTGAGTGGTGGCTACTGCTATTCAATGTAGTTGTGCAGGTTCTGTACATACTGTTGCCAAATATATGAGGTCCTGTGATGCGTCTCCCTTTTTATGTCTTCCAGGTGCAATGTCGCATCAGCAAAGGTCAACTTTCTCAGTGGATGAGATAAATATAGTCATAGAAGCCATACTACAGAACCATGCTATAATGTTTGGCTGGAGCCAGCAACATCTGCAGGAGAGGACCGGCCTGTGGGACAACCTTGTCCACAGGGTAAATGATGTTGGCCCGCATGCATGTACATACAAGCAGGTCTGACATTGTGAAAGTGACCTCATAACACCATGCCTGGCAAAGGGCTGCTGCAGTGGCCTTGGACCACACAGCCACTGGCACCCACTGGGGAGCTCCTCAGGTACCTTGGGGCACCCATCCTAGTACAAAATCAGAGTACAGACCTCTCCCACATACTGGAGGTGGGTGGCACCCAGAAAATGGACAAGGAGTGTGCAGGTAAGGCCCCAGTGTAGATTAATAGACTAGTGTAGCAGACATATTTGTAATTGTAGAGTATCTATGTGCATGCGTCAGGTCAGATTGCAGTTGTGGATGGGGTTTTCTAAGTCACAGCTGTGCTCATCTATGGTGAAGGACAGCAAATTGTGTAGTATTGGGGGTTGTACTGTAAATGTGCAGACATGCTGCATCCATCCTGTACCAATAACACATGTGTGTCTGCTGACAGTACTTCCCTCCCCCAACTACCTAGGTCCCTCTGGTCTGCATGTGGGATGGCAGCCTGCAGCTGGTGAGTATGCAATTGTTCTGTTGTGGTTTGCCAATACCCCAGGCATGTGAAGGCCATGCAATGTACCATGCACACAACTGCCACTCATAGCCATATTGCTTTATGTGCATGTTCACTTTTGTTGGAGGTTAACTGCATTGCATCACAGTGGTCACCACAGGGGCCTATCTGATAAAAATGTAACATCCCTGTTACATACCTCATGCCCTGTCAGTGCAAGGCCTCTGGACAGAGACCAACAAAATGGGTGGACAAATGGCCTAAGGTAGGGATATGTGTGAAACATTACTGTCATATATTGGATATAAACAGGGTACACATGCCTGTTAAGATGCCAGGTGTTTGTGATATATATACAAATTGAGACCACAATATGTCATTCCACACCTTTCCCAAACTGTAATGTGACCTATGACATGAGCAATTCACCTGTAAACCCAACCAATCTGTTGGCCACCAAATATGGAGTATACAAACCTCACAATAAGCTGGATGCATATGTGTGCACACCCTTCAAATAATATGTTATTGCAACAGCTTGTGGTTTACTGACAGCATACAGTTTGCTTGGGTACACACCTGCCATCAAGTAAAGGCACTCTGAGTAACACTAAATGACAGTCTGCTGTCCAAGTGGGATAATTATGACATATGCTCAGTTGCCTGCAACAGCAACAGCCATGGCTTGAAGACAGCAAAGGGATATCATATTTGAAAGGTATCAGTCAAGAGTGGGATACAACAACATTACCATAGCAGTGCATACACCATGGAACACAGTGGAGACAGTTGTCAAAAGGTGGATTGAATATGGGACAACAGTGCTGTTGAAAAGAACCTGACGTCCCTCTGAAAATGATGACAACACATGTAAAGACCTGGTCAGGGAGGTTGCCAGGGGACATATAGCAACACTGAGGGAGTTGCAGAAATTTCTTGCCCGTACTGGTGTTGTGTACTACCTGTGAGAATACTCTCCCGTATTCTGCATATGTCTGGCCTATGGGGTAGGGTCAGAAGTTGGAAGCATTTCCCCACACAAAAAACATCCAGTGGTGGATACAAAATGCAATACAGCACATCATGTCTCTCAAAGGCAGGTGTGAAACTGTGTTATGGTGTAATGAGACTATGGATCAGCCTCAGTGCCACAATACCAAAAGGTATGTGTGGTGACAAGCAACACCTCTCAAAACCTGAAGACCAACATCCACATGGTAAATCACACTGGTGGCAGTGGCCTGCTGTGGAGATACCATTCCAAAGCCAGAATAGGGTGTGTAGTCACAGTGGTGGAAATTCTGAACATTTCCAAATAACACCCACATCTGCCCAAACTCCAAAAGGTGTCTGCAAGAACACTGAGGATGGTGAGGAGTGTCAGCCTTCAACATGACAAAGAACTGAAGAATACATCCAAAGCTACCTATGAATGGCTCCACCTGAATACATGCATGGTTATAGATTGGCCCAGCCAGAGTCTAGACCTACACCAGATAGAAAAACCCTAGTGTGACCTGAAGAAGGATGTGCACATGAGCTGCCCTTGCAATCTGACAGAGTTGGGTAACCTTTGCATGGAAGAGTGGACAAATAATGCCAGGTCAGGATGTGCTATACCGATAGGCACCTTCACAAGAAGAGTGAATGCTGTAAGCCACTTACAAGGTGCTTCAACAATGTATCCTTTTAAGGGTGTGCACACTTATGCAATCACCATATTGTACATATTGCAGTAATTATATTTTACATGTAACACATGTTTATTTATCGATTGGATTTCACAGATCATATGTCACATGAAAGGTGGGTAACATATTTTGATGCATTATTGCGGTCTCATCTTGTATATTACAAGAACATGGCATGTTAATGGGGTTGTGTACACATCATATTCACTGTAAGCTTAGAAGGTTGATGGTGTAACAGGAATTGTGTGACCAAACATTCACTGCTAGTTTGCAGGTTTGACACTCACATGTATGTCATTAATCAGTGAAGTCACTCTTCATATCATCCCACTTATGTATCAGAGAAACACAGGAGCTATGGGAAATAGAGCAAACATATGAGACAGACTAATACACATCCTGTGAGGATATGTACAGTTGTGAGGTATGTGCTGTAGTACTTGCCACTGTGGTATACAGGTGAACAGCAATGATGTGTACATGGGTGCAGTCTGTGCTGGGGAATGGCCATCACATACTAACACTTATCATGCATCCCAGAGCTCTATATTCTTAGTTACATGTAGTAAAAGTGGCTGCAATGTATGATGTTGAGGGCTGTGTGCCATGCATGTCATCATTTGGATAATGTGTGTCTGTGTAACAAATTTGTGCTACCTCATCTGTAAGTGTGTGCAGTGCTACAACATACGTACCCCCTTTGGTCAGCTTACTTTAGTCATGTTACGCCTTTGAATTAATTACTGATTGCTGAATCCTGCACTTTATTCTGTTAGACAAATGTAGTGTGTGTGTGTGTGTGTGTGTGTGTGTGTGTGTGTGTGTGTGTGTGTGTGTGTGTGTGTGTGTATACCAGCCAATGTCAAATTGCAGGTATTAATGTACATATGTTGCCTTCCCCTTACAGGTGGCAATGGGTTTTGAGTCCCCCCCCTTTTGGAAACTGATATCATTATTTCTGCAGACTCTAACAATGATGATAGGAATAGTGAGGTACAGGTGGGGTTGTCAGGGGCTGAATCTGTGTCATTGGTTGGCATCCCACTCATGTCCACACCATCCCCACACACAGTGACAATGGCCACACATACCCCATCACCAGTGGCCACAGATGATGGACACTTGGCAGGTGGTTGCATTGAACAGGTTAATGTGGTGACATGGCAGGTGTGAGTATAAACGCTGGCCATAGCCAGAGTGCAGGTGAAGTCCACACAGTTGGATGGACAGGGGTGCATGCAGGAGGAGTGCTGCTCATTTGGCCACTGTTGCAAGTGCCACAGAAGGTGTCACCAGATGCATGTTCCAGGCTGTCATGGATGCACAGGCACATAGTGAATGCCACAACACACAAATACTCAGGGTGATGGATTCAACTCTCCCTGATTTACATGGTGACATACATGACCTAATTGAGGCCACATGTCAAAATACTGAGGTCATGAATAGACAGTGGGGTGAGACCTTGTCAATCCTCGACTGTGGCATTTCTGTGCTAGAGAATGTGGTGGGAGATGGGCATTGGCCATGTGGATGTAGGTCATAACCAACAACAACTGAGAGTCTATGGGGCCATGCACCTTCACACTCCCTTAGTGGCAGTGACACCGGCACTATTAAAGGGGGGTTGCTGTCCACATCACATCAGACAGGGCATGGCCACGCAGTGCTGTCAAGTCCTGTCAGGGGCACAGATCCAGCAGACAGCCGTCACCATCAGGACGGAGTACTGCATCTAGCCTTGGGCCTGGTGGTGCCAGTGATATCCCTGGCAGGACCAGTTCCTGTGTCTGTGCCCAGAGACGGTGACTTGGACACCCTGCCATGTACAGTACACAGCTGTCCGACATACCCCTGTGTAGGCCAGCCACATGGCATGATTGTGTGCATACATACACACATAAACACATCTGCATCACTGGCAGGTCACCCGCAGACACACACAGCACCTCTGCACAGCCCATCTGTTGGATAACCCTCCAAACACACACACATGATGTCAGCCGTATGGTCCAGCCTAGGTCTCTGGCAAACCCACACCACACCCTGTGCATATGATGATACCTTTGCCACATCCCTGTCATCCATACCATCGATGCAGGGACCATCTAATATGGGTATGATGCACAGGGTGACTATATTACAGTGTAGCTATGTAATACTATGTAAGGAGCTGTCTGCTTGGATTTGTTATGGGTACACATACAGGTGTAGGTACCATATTAGCCAGGAGGCATTATTGCTGTTAGTACCACTGACTGAATGTAGTCTGACATGCTGTATTCTGCTAGTGTTCCAGGTGTCTGTGTGTCAGCAGGCTGTGCCCCTGCAGACATTCCCAATATGGAGTATGGCTGACTGGGAATGCACTGACCATGGCATAGGCAAGGTACAGATTTATATGTGCATGTACCAGATGTGTATGCATGTATCAGTGTGTGAAGGACACTGTTATCAGACAGTGTGACCTTGCATACATACCCCTTGTCACAGAAAGTAGCCTTCAAATATGTCTGCTCACTGTTGTGTACTTTCACAGGCTCATACATACAGAACAGGTTACTGAAGCACTTTCAGCAGGTCCCTCACAAGTGTAGCCTCTACATTAAGTGGAACAGATTCACCTGTCAAAATCTGTTGGCCCTGCTATTTCTTTACCATACATTCATCTCTGATGCATTTGATGAGGGCATGCATGGTACTGTGTATGACTGGTCTGTGGTATGTATTCCTGAGTCCACCAGGTGGAACAGAGACATGCAATGGTATATCCTTTGCATACACACAGTAAGGACTGACACACGTGATGTGCACACAGTAACATAAACACAGTTGGCAATACACAGATTAGTAAACCTACATTTCCACCATTATGTACTGTACTACTGCATACACATGACATGCCCCACATATATTACGTGCATGGGACATAAGACACTATCTCTTACAACACATAAATGTTCTAAATGCCTCCATGGATGGTGAGATAACCCACCAGACATAGGATGTGGAGTCATATAGTACTCTTACAAGCCTGGACAAGTGATAGTGTAGCAGACATTGTATTAGCATGATGTTTCAGGCAGGTATGATGCAAGATGCTGTCGTGTTTCACTACCCTCACTGTAACCAACAATATCATATACATGGGCATTGTTAAGGGAACAGACCACATATAGTTTGCCAAAAAAAAAAAAAGGTCTAAGCTTGTTTCCTGCATTTCCTGTAACCAGTGTAGTCCAGATACAGCTTTGGTGTATTCAGGACTGTTTTTAAGCGTCTGAGTGGTGCCAAAAAGTCTGCTTTTCAATTGTTACCTTAGATTTGCTAGTTCTCTCCTCTCCTGCACTTTTACTAGCTTATTTGTCTACCACTTTACCAGTCTTCTTGTAGCAATTATTGTAGCACACGAAAGTGCTACCAGCACTAAATGTTCTACAAGGAAACAACTCCAGTACTCATTATTAATGACCACCCCTCCAGGCATGTCTAAAGGTCAGTTCCTTGTGATTTCTCCTATTATCCTGGTGAACTTGGCCATCCTGAGGCAATGTAGCAATAGCCTCATGTACACTGACAACCGTCTCCTCTTTCCTCCCAACATTGAGACTTTTGAGAGATGCACTTGTATATCCAAACTGGAAGCCACACACTGTCTAGCCAAGACTGGAATAGCTGGTCAAGAGGAGAAGGTCAACACTTGCACCACATCACATGGAGCACATAACCCTCCAAAACACACAGCAGCACTGCCTTCACATAAAAACACAAACCACACACCCACCTTCACAAAGGCTCTCAATAAAAATCTACCCAAACAGCAGAGGCCACCAAGGCAGAAATGCACTCAACCACTACAACACAACACCAATCACAAGACACATAAATATCGTAAACAGTGCACCACTCAACCAAAGCCCCTAAGGCAAAACAGCATGCCCAGCACACTAGTCATAGGTGACTCGATAGTGAGGCATACTGATGTCCCACTCACTAAGTTGAATATGGAGAAAGTAACAGTCATCTGCCTGTCAGGTGCCAGGATCTTCCACATAACACACGCACTCAGGTCCCTCAACAACAGGTACAAATATGACTCTGTCATTGTACATGTGGGTGTGAATGACCTGAGATGTGCCTCGCTGAACTACATGAAAAGAGACATGGAGGAGCTCTTGGATTATGTAGCCCAGGCAGGTATGACCCTTGCTCTGAGTAGCATCCTGCCATCACCCAGAATGATACCACAGTACAAGCAAAAAATGATTGATTTCAACAATTGGCTACATTTCTGGTGTCATTCCAAGGAGATCCAGTATCTGCTTGGGATGACATGATTGACAGACCTCGATGCTTTGCCAGAGATGGCCTGCATCTGTCAACCCTGGGTGTCCGGATACTGGCCAAGGCTCTTGCCAACCCTATAGTGTCTTTTTAAGATGGTGTTCCAAAGACCAAATTACCACCTTAACAGCTGCAAACAAATGCAATCTGAGGGTCATGCTCTTCAACGCTAGAAGTCTAAATCTCAAATTGCACTCACTTGAAGCACTCCTTTAAATGGAGAACATTGACATTCGTGCAGTAACACAGACCTGTTTTAAGGCAGCAGAAAGCACCCCTACAACTTCCAGGCTATAACTCATTCCACACCTTTTGGCCCCAGAACTTGGACCGAAGCTCCAAAGGCGGTGGTGTTCCATATTTATAAAGGATGCGCGCACCTCCAGACTGGTAGCCCAACATAACACATCAGAGATACTTCAGGTGCAGCTAACAATAGGTAAGACAGTGATTCAGGTCATAGCCTGTTATAAGTCCCCAGCCATGTCCCAAGACTCACACTCCATGTTCCTAAGCACCCTGGAGAATATTAAGGTCCAACCTAACACTCTCATACTGGGCGACTTCAACTACTCCTCCATTAACTGGGAAAACTACTCATGTACCAATACACTTGCCCAACGTTTCCTGAAATTCATTAACTCAAATGCCCTGGACCAGCTTGTTCTTACCCCCACTAGAGGTAGCAACATCCTTGACCTGGTCATTACTAACATGGACAACCATTGCTCTACACCAACAGTCAACTCCTCCCTGGTTAGATCCAACCACAAACTAATCACCTTGGAAATCCACATCCCTCCCAACCTTGCAAAGGTATCCACCATGAAAAACTTCTCCAAAGCCAACTTTGGGCTTCTAAAAACAGAGGTGGCTAACTTCACAGCACCCATTCAAATGGAGAATAGTTGCATGACTGCCGAATCATACAGCAATGCACTGTACGAACATATACACAAATGCATGGATCTTGCCATACCAAATAGAACCAAGATGCTCTCCTCCAAAAAAAGGAAGCCAATCTGATGGTCCACTGCCATAAACAAACTCTACAAAAGAAGGAGGAAACTGATGCGGAATAAGGTGAAGTTCCAAGACTGGAAAAAATCCCATATCCTCCTCAACAAAAAGTTGAGATCCCTCATCAAATCCTCTAAAGCTATCTATGAAAACAGAATTGCAGCAGACAGTAAAGACAATCACAAGGCCTTCTATAGTTATGTAAAGAATATTCATGGCAATACCCAGATTTGCTCTGAGCTACTGCACGATGGTATCTCCTATACCGAACCAACAGATATTGCTAATATACTGGTCAACAGATTCAGTGTCAACTTTACCCTTCTCCCCCCAAAGGACCAATCACAATACCAGTAGATTGCCAGACACCCAGTATTACTGCTGCACAGGTTAAAACAGCACTGTCCAAGGCCAAGTATACAGCTTCTATGGGACCTGACAATATCCCTGACTGTGTTCTACATGAACTACAGAGTGAACTGGCACCTCACCTGTTTGCCCTGTTCAATCACAGCCTCACCTCATGCTTTGTGCCTCCTTTATTGAGAGAGATGACTAGTGCCCCGGGGAACTATCACCTCATTAGCCTGACAAGTCTGATATGCAAAGCGATGGAATGCATCATCATGGACCTAATAAACAAGGATATAGGAAATCTCTAAACTCCGGGTAAAAGGGTAGATCATGCCTGCTCAACTTGATCAACTTCTTTGAGTCAGTCACCAGAGCTGTGGATGAAGGCAAGGTGGTTAATACAGCCTACCTTGATCTGGCCAAGGCCTTTGATACCATTCTCCAATCTGGAATCATAGAAATACTCATTAAGATAGACATCATCCCCTGTATCACTAGGTGGGTTGCAAACTGGCTCACAGATAGAACACACAGTGTGAAAGTAGCTGACTCCAAGTCAGACTGATGACCAGTCATGAGTGGAGTCCCACTGGGATCGGTTTTGGGTCCTCTCTTGTTTGGTATCTACTTCTCTGAAGTCCAGGCCAACATGAAGGGACTCTGGCTGACAAAGTTCGCAGACAATTGCAAGTTGGGAGACATTATTAACTCCCCAAGTGATGTTGATATCCTACAGAAAGGCCTTACTGAGACCAATGACTGGTGTCAAAACCATGGCCTTAAACTCAATGCCAATAAATGTGTCTTTATCCCCTTTGGGAAAAACCCAGTTCCCAAGAATTACCACACCAATGGTAGTCCACTGAACACAAGAGTTATAAGAGATCTGAGAACACAGGTTGACAGCAACCTCTCTTTTGACCACCACATTGCCACTGTGTTCAGAAGGTCCTTCTATGTGGCATATCTCATTACTAAGGGTTTTGCATCCAGGAAGAAAGAGGTCATTGTCTCCCTCTACTCTTCCCTCATTAGGCCAATCATCATGTACAATGCCCCATTTGGCATGTACCTCACTAGACACCTGCAACAACTGGGTAGGCTGCAAAAGTACCTCACAAAGATGATCCTAGGCCTTAAACAGTTGTCCTATATGGACAGACTCAAACAACTTCAACTATTCTCTGTCTCATATCACCTACTTAGAGGCGATCTCTGCTCTACTTACAAAGCCATGTCTGACCCAGCTCTGTTAGAAATGCTACATCTAAAGGAATCCCAAGCCCTCTGCAGCACATGCTCCACATGACTCAACTTCATTACCACAATCAACAGAACATGCTGGAGGGGCAGGTTCATAACCCAGTGACTGCCCATGCTATGGAATAGACATCCCATACATGTCAAACAGAGCACCTCACTAGCCCTCTTCAAGAGAAATCTTGCTGAATGGATGGGACATAGAAAATTCACCCCAGAGATCACTGCAGTGACTCTACTCAACAGATGCACTGGGAGCTAATGTTGGGTGGCATGATGCCAGCGTACTTTTATGGGTTAGGCTTGTAAAGGCTCCAAGTCCATTAGCCTAGTATGCACCTATGAACCTAAACATCTGGATATTCCATAGACATCTGTACAGAGGACTGGTATGGCCTGCACAATGGTTTAACATGCTGCATGTGAGGCAGATGCCGTTACCGTGCTATATAAAGTAATGCCATTGGGAGGTGGTAAACAGGTGTGGATAGTACACCAGTCAAAATGGAATCAGCCAAATACAATATGATCTTCACCCAAAAACACACACTTGCCAGTATTGAGGCTAGAACTCCTGCTTATTCAGCTATTTCTACTACAGTGTTACACATTTATCAGACATGTCATGGAACTTATACAAGTTCACCTACTCCAAAGGTACTTGTAAGGTGAATGACATCAACAGGAATAGTAAATTAGGGAGATGGAAAGTGTAAAGGGTGGCACACAACTCAAAACGGTATCTCTCTCTCACACACACACACAGACGGGTCTATATTAGAATATCGAAAGATGTAAACACCAAATGTTTAAATGTCGAACTGTATTCAGCAAAAGCTGAAAACAACGAACATACAGAACAGCAAATTTTTTCCTGGGGAAAAAATTTGCTGTTCCAAAACACATACACACAACACAAGCACACCAAACAAACAGCAATCCACACACATACACCTAAAATCTTACACCTAACCCTGCACTAAACTATACACACACCACTAACTATCCACTTACCTTAACCCAAACCCTAACCCTAAGGTCCATCACTATCGCACACTCACCCTCACCCTAACCCTAACTCACCTACCCCGCCCTAACCCTCACGTCCACACAATCACACACTTACCTGACCTGCGCCCTAACCCTAACTCACCTAACCCACCCTAACCCTCACATCCACACAATCGCACACACATACCTAACCCACGCCCTAACCCTAACTCACCTAACCCACCCAAACCCTCACATCCACATAATCACACACATACCTAACCCGCACCCTAAACCTAACTAACCTAAACAACACTCAATCGCACACTTACCTGAACCCAACCCGTAACTTTCCACCACAGTACTGAAAATACCGAAGCAACAGAAATGGACAACCAAATTCTTTCATAAGGAAAAGATTTGGTTTTCTGTTGCTTCGATATTTTCAGCTTTCGCTGAATACAGTTTGACATTTAAGCATTTGGTGTTTACATCTTTCGATATTCTAATATAGACCCACACAGACACACACAGACACACACACGTGCACACACACACACACACACACACACATACACACACACACACACATGCACACACACACACACGGACACACACTCTCTTGCCAATATTGAGATTAGAACTCCTGCCTATCTAATTATTTCTGCTATAGTGTTATGCAGTTATGAGGTGCATGACATCAACTGGACTAGTAAATTAGGGTGAGGGGAAGTGTAAAGGGTGGTGCACAATTCAAAATCGTATAGCACACATACAATATTTGATTCTCACACACACCCTTGCCAGTATTGGGATTAGAACTCCTGCCTATCTGGTTATTTGTACTACAATATTATGCAGTTATCACAAGTGCTAACTGGGCTAACACTTAGCTAAAGGTGCTGATAACTGCACAGCTGATGTAAAGTATTACACGTGGCAGAAAGTCTGCCTTCAGTTTTTCCCTTAAATCTTGCTAGTTCTTTATCTCATGCACTTCACATAGCATAATAGCTTTACACTTCAACAGGTTATTGTACCAATACGTGTAGCACACCTGGGAGCCATCATCAGTGATCTTTCCTCACAGATTTAGCCCCAGTACTTAGTAGTTATGACCACCCTTGCTGGCATGATTGAAGTGCAGTTTTCTGTGCTTTCGCCCATTAACCTGGTGCACTTAGCCATTCTGAGGCACTGTTACAACTGCCTCATGTACACAGGCACCCCTCTCCTCTACTCTTCAAGCACTCAGACTTGTGAGAGTAACCCCTATATCACCAAATGTGGAAATATGCACTCTCCAGTGAAGGCTGGACTAGATGGTCAAGAGGATGAGGTCAACACCTGCACCACACCATGCAGACACATAGCTTGCCAGAACATGCACTATCACAGCCTGACATACACTCAGAAACCACACACCCACCTTCACAGAGGCACTCAATGTACATGTACCCAATCAGTACAGACCAGCAAGACAGGCACCCACTCAAACACCACAACACAATACATGCCAAAGGAGACATATGTCACCTACACAGTGTGCCCCTCAACTTAAGCCTGTAAAGCTAACCACCTTGCCCAATACAGTAATCATGTGTGACTCAATACTGAGGCACATAAATGTCCAACTCACTAGGTTGAATATAGAGAAGGTAGCAGCCAGCTGTCTATCACATGCCAGCATCCAACACATGACACACCCAGTCAGGTCACTCCACAACAACTACAAGTATCACTCTGTCATCATCCATGTGGGTGTGAATGACCTGAGGTGCACATCCCTGGACTACGTGACAAGAGACATGGTTGAGCTCTTGGATTATGTGGTCCAGGCAGGTATGACAATAGCCCTGAGCAGTATACTGCCATAACCCGGAATGATGCTGCAGTACTATCAATAAATGACTGACTTCAACATTGGCTTATGTGTTGTTTGTCATTCTCAGGGGATCCAGACTCTCTCTCTCTCTGCTTATGATAACATGATTGACAGATCTCAGTGCCTTGCCAGAGACAGTCTGCATCTGTCACTTCTGGGTTTCCAGGTACTGGCTAATTCTCTTTCCACCCCTATAGTGCCTTTTTAGGCAGTGTTCCAAATCACAATACCATTGTAACAGCTAGACATGAATGCAATATGAGGGTTATACTGCTCAGCAGTAGACATCTAACTCTCAAGATACAGTCACTCAAAGCATTCCTCAAACTGAAGAACATTGACAGTTGTGCTGTAACAGAGGGCTGGTTTACAGCAGCAGACACCAGCCCTGCACTAACAGGCTATTACGCATTACACAGCTGTCAGCCCCAAAACATGGACCACAGCTCCACAGGTGGGGTGTCTCCATGTTCTTAACATATATGCACACCTCCAGACTAGTATCCCAGCATAATGCATCTGAGATACTTCAGGAACAACTGATTTTGGGTAATAGTGAAATTCAGGTCATAGCCTGCTATGGGTCCACATCCATGTCTCTACACTGTCAATCTAGATTCCTCAACACCATGGCATCTATCAAGGCACAACCCAACATTGACATAGTAGTAGACTTCAACTTCCCCTCCATCAACTGGGAAAAGTAGTCAAGCACCAATAGACTGGCCCAACGCTTCCTGAAAGTCATCATTTACAATGCCCTGGACTGGCTCATACTTGCCCCCAGTAGAGGATGCACCAACCTTGACCTATGTTGATTACTTACTTATGGGACCATTGCTCAGCAGCAGTAGTCAATCTCTACCTGTTCAGATCCTAACATGATGTAATTGCCATGGCAATCCACATTTCACCCACACAACCCACTAAGGTAACCACCTTGAAAAACCTCTCCAAAGCTGACTTTGGGTCATAAAAACAGGGGTGGATGACTTCACTGCACCCATGCCAATGGAAAATAGCTGCATGACTGTCACCTCATACACAAATGCACTGTACAAACATGTACATGAATGCATGGCACTAGCCATAGCTAACAGAACCAAGACCCTGTCCTCCAAACAATGGAAGCCAATGTGATGATTCCCTGCCATTACTAAAGTGTTCAACAGAAGGAAGACACTGTTGCAGAAAATGGTGGTGTCCCAAGACTGGTAAACCCCCTTATTAGCCACAACAACAATGTGAGATCCCTCATGGAATCATCTACATTCAGCTATGAAGGCTGAATTGCATCAGACACTGACAACAATCACAAAAACTGTTGATAGTTATACCAACAACCTCCGCATCAATGCCCACAAGTGCTGTGAGTTACTGCACAATGTTAACCCCTATCCTGAGCCAACAGATATTGGCAACAATCTTGCCAACACATTCAGTGCCAGCACTACCCCTCACTCCCCCCTAAAGGAACAGTCACATTGGCAGATGAAGGCCAGATACCCAGCATTGCTTGCAGCCCAGGTTAGACCTGCTTTGTTCACAGGAAAGAATACAGCTTCCATGTGACCCAAACATATCAATGGCTGTGTTTTACATGATGTACAAAGAGACCTGGCACCACATCTGTGTGCCCTGTTCAGTCACAGCCTCACCTCAGGCTTTGTCCCTCCAAAATGGCACACTGCTACAGTCATCCCTCTACATAAAGGGGTAACAACTACAGACCCTGGGGATTATTGGCCAATTAGTCTGATGAAGCTACTATGTACAGGTATGAACTGCATCATTAGGGACCTGATTGACAAAGATATAGGTAATTGCCTAACTCTAGACCCCACACAATTTGGCTTTGTGAATGACATATCATACCTGCTCAACCCGGTTGACTTCTTTGAGTGAGTCACCAGGGCTGTGTATGATAGTAAGGCACTGCATACAGTCTACCTCAATCTGGCCAGGGCTTTTGATACCATTCCTCAGTCAGGAATTATTGATAAACTCACCAAACTAGGCATCAACCCCTATATCAGTAGGTGGGTTGCAAATTGGTTCACAGAGCATGCAGCGTGACAGTGACAAACTCCAAGTCAGACTGTCAAGCAGTCACGAGTGGAGTCCCACAGTGATCAGTGATGGGTAGTTTCCTGTCCAGCATCTACTTCATTGGAGTCCAGCCCAACACAGAGGAACTTTGGCTGACCAAGTTCAAAGAGGACTGTAAGCTGGGATCCATCATTAACTCCACAAGACATGCAGACATCCTACAGAAAAGCCTCACTGAGACCAATGTGTGGTGTGGAAACCATGACCAGAAGCTTAACACCACAAAATGCATCATCATCCCCTTTGGTAAAACACTCGGTCCCTAGTAAGAACCACATCGATGGGAGCCCAATGAATACTGAAGCCGTTATAAGAGATGTGGGGACACAGGCTGACAGCAACTTCTCTTTCAACAAACACATTGTCACTGTGGTCAGGAATTCCTTCTATGTGGCACATCGCATTACTAAGGGTTTTGCATCCAGGAAGACAGAGGTAATCATTTCTGTCTACTCTTCACTCATTAGACCACTCATCCAAGTATTATGGCCCATTTGGCATGTACCTCACTAGACACCTGCAACAGATGGGAAGGCCACAGAAGTACCTCAGAATGAGGATCCTGGCAATTAAACATGTGCCCTACACAGATAGACTCAGAAGACTCCAGCTGTTCTCTATGTGATATCACCTAGTTAGAAGCTATCTGTGCTTGACCTACAAAGCCATGTCTGACCCATCTCTTTTAGAAATTTTACATATGAAGACATCCCAATCCCTCCACGCCACACATTGCAGAGACTTCTACCTCATTCCCACAATCGACACAACATGCTGGTGGGACAGGTCCCTCACCAGGAGACTGCACATGTCCTGGAATACACTTCCCATACATATCATACAGAGCACCTAGCTGATCCTGTTTCATGGAAATCTTGATGAGTGGATGGGTAATAGACAGTTCACCCCAATGATCACTGCGGTGGCTCTACTTGATAAAGGCACTGGGAAGTAACTGGGTGGCACAATGGCAGGGCCTTTCTATGGGCTAGGCTGTAAAGGCTCCTGGGTCATTAGCCTACTACACACGTATGAACCTATAAGAGGGATGACATTAGCAGGACTGAAAAAGTAGGGCAGTGGGTGGGAAACATATCAAAATACTTTTCCTACAAACATACATGCCCACACACACATTTGCCAGATACAAGAGTAGAATCCCTGCCAAAATACTTATTTGTACTATAGTACTACATAGATCTTGGGATGGGAATCTATGATTGTGCTCAGTTTACAATCATCTGCAAATCTGGTAAGCCGTAGGCCATCTACCTTTGATTGGACTTCAGAAAAATAGATTCCAAACAGTAGAGGGCACAGCACAGATCCTTGAGGTACTGTGCTGGTAACTGGTCTACCGGTGGAGGTGGACTCCTCATCTTTGACAGTGTGCATTATGTTGGTATGCCAGTGTGCTACCTGTCTAGTAATGTATGGGTTAATTCCCAGAGATTGTGTCAAAGGCATTGGCTAAATTAAGACAGGTGGTATCTACTGCTTTTCCCTCATCCAGGGCTTTGATGACATTCTCAAAGAAGTCCACTAGGTTTAATAAGGAAACTCTACCCTGGACAAAACCAAACTGGGTCAGGTCAAGGGTTTGAAGGTCACCTATGTCCTTATGGATAAGGCCCATGACGATTCTTTCCATGGCTTTGCAGATAAGGCTGGTCAGGCTTATGGGTCAATAGTTCCCAGGGTCAGTTGATGGACCCCCTTTGTACAAGGGGGTCACTATTGTGGTTCACCACTCTGCAAGGACAAAGCCAGCTGTCAGGCTATGGTTGAAGACAGTGTAGAGTGGTTCTGCTAGATCTTGTTTTAGATTGTTTAGTAAGTAGACTGGGATGTTATCTGGTCCCATAGAGGCCATGTAGAGTGCTTGGATGACCTGTTCTTTGGAGCTATTTGGTAGAGAACTGGTGTCAGGAATGCTTTGGGGTATGTCTGGTGGAGACTGGGGGGTTAAGTTATTCCCAAATCTGTCAAGTAGCAGGTTGGCAATTTCCTCAGGTTCAGTACGAGTGATACTGTCATTTATCTTGGCTTCCATGATGCTAGAGGGAACTCTTAAATATTGTTTTTTCACCAGGCTGTTAATGACGTGCAGACTGATTGCCTATTTCTTACCATTGAATGTTTCAGCTTCCTGTCAATGCCTACTGGGTAGGGGCAGCTCATGCTATAGGACTGCAGGACTGCAGCCCTCCCACCAAGAAAAAAAAAAAAAAAAACTGTGAAACAAGAAAACAAAAAAACCCCCCAAAAATCACGAGTCCCGACTCCTTCATGCATGCGCAGACACATTGGAAACACTCAGACTGCCTTTGTCAGCAGTCCAGATACAAAAGAAGAGATACCCAGGAATCTTTGCAGTGAGATACCAGGAATCTGTGGTGACAACTACACAGAACAGAGGAGCTCCAGACTGCTTCAGCTGCAGGCAGAACCAATGAGGACTGAGAGGTGAAGCTCTCGCAGGGATTTCACTGCTGTGCGGGCGTCATTCGTGACTTGGATTGTGCTGCTGGACAGGAGGCTGCGCGGGCTTCATTCATGACAGTTGCTGGATACATTACTGGTGTGTGGGCTTTGTTTGTGGCTTATGCTGCTGGACGGGAGGCTTCGTCGGCTGGACACATGTTTTACAACAGCAGGTAGGTGTGGAAATGGTCGCTAGAGTGTGTGTATGTTTTACAACAGCAGGTAGGTGTGGAAACGGTCACTGGAGTGTATGTGTATGTGTGTGTGTGCGTGTAATGCCCCAGTTGCTATATACTGGTGGCTAGACAGAACACATGGTGGTGGGTAGAAATTCTCAGGCTTGAACCCTGTACCTTGGATGCAGGTGGCAAGGACCTGAATTCCCTATCCACCACCATTTGTAAAAAAAAATTGCAGATTTTTGCCTCATATTTGTTCTGTTCCTCATAAAATATATAGTTTCTGTTTCTTCATTTTTCCTTGCAAAATCTGTAGTGCAGTGGTGCACTGGTAGCATTGCTGCCTGACAGCTACAGGTTCTCTGGTTTGATTCTTGGCTGGGTTGCCTTCTGTGTGGAGTCTGCATGTCCTCTCATCTTACAAAGATGTGTCTGGAGTTTCTCCCTGCTCTGCTGAAAATTGTCTTTTGTTCCAAGTCAGACTAGTTTCCTGGTTAAATGTTTAACAATAACAGGCATTTGAATTTCAGACTTCATATTCTTCAGAAAGTATATGGTAACACAAAACCGTTTATTCTAGCAGTTGTCTAAGTTTATAACATGGATAATTGAAATCTGTCCCTATTTTTGGGACTATATTCCCCCATTATTGGCTTCATCCAGGTATTTTGTGCTAAGGTTGAGAACTATCTATGGTGAGAACTGAATTCACTGAATGTTTGGGGGCTGTATTCCCCCACATTATTGGCTTTGTCCACATGTTTTTTGCTAAGAGGTTGAGAGCTATGATGAGAACTGAATTCCCTGAGTATGTTTGGGGGCTGTATTCCCCCATTATTGGCTTTGTTCGGGTGTTTTGTGCTAAGAGGTTGACAGCTATCATGAGAACTGAATTCACTAAATGGTAGCCATTTAAGTTTGTTTTCCTCTCTTTCACCAAACAGCTGATTTGGCATAGTGGTATGTTTCTCTGATTGTTTTTCACAGGGTCCCCCAGGTTAAAGACGTGGCAGTGAAATATGTGGTGGTAACACAGCATTTTATTCTAGCAACTTTCCAACATTATACAAGCAATGTTTAAAATGTGTCCTTGGTTTTTGGGCTTTTGTCCCCCCCCCCAATAAATTTTGGCTTTTTCCAGATTTCTTGTGCTGCAAAGTTCATAGATACAACTGCGTGTCGAGTAGATTTTACAAGGAGCTGAGAGCTGCAGGGGAACAAAACTTTAGTGCTGCTTATTTAGAGTCTGCTTGCATTGTTAATAGCACCACAGGTAGTGTACTTGTTTTTGATGCAGAAGACTGTGGGTTCTACTCCCACAGTATATAGATGCATTGCTGATACTGTGTTGTAAAGGGGGTGGATGCTGCAGTCCATTTTGGCGAAGATACCTGGAGTAGTAACTATGAACCTGTTATCAGTTTACCATACAGTCCCTATTGTGATATTACTAGCTTATCATTTTTTTTAATGCATGCAACATAGGCAATTTATTCCTCAAGGGCAACAGGCACTTTATTTGTAGATGAATAAACAATGACATATAAAGTTGTTTGCTAGCAGCAACCTCTTCATTATTACAGATTTCTTTAATGTGGAATTATTTAGATGACTTTTACTACTACAGAAATTGTGCATATTTACTGATACTGGTGGGCTGTAGAAGGTTGAGTAGACTTTTATGATGGAACTGTTCTGAATTGGGTAGTTTTGTCATTAGTGCATGCATTTTGTTTCATTGTTTACTGGAAAAATGTTCAAAACAATAAATTTAAAATGCTCTCTAACAACTGTACTGTATTGTACAAGGAATACAATTTAATACAATCAGGAAGGTGTATCAAAGAGCATGTGTATGTTTAGTGTTCAAGGGGACTAAGATCTGAAAACAGCCCAAAAGGGGCCTATGATTTGAAAACAGTCCAAAGTTAATCTTTATCTGCCACTGGCAAAATGTATTTTCTTTGAATGTGGGTTTCAGTGCTGTTTCAATGCATGTGAGTTTCAAGAGCAGAGAAGTTTTAATGCTAAGTCTGTTTTCATTGTGAGACTGCATTGCTTTGTTTAGCAGATATCTATTGGGGTTTGTGCTGTAAAAATGCAAAATAAAACGTTCACATGAAATCCAAATCATCGCAGAAGTAAAGCAATGTTCACATTACAGTGTTTACGGTAAATGGGGCAAAATAACCAAGGAATGGGACATTGGAATGGCTGCAGGGTGGAGGCTCCATTCAACCATGATTTTGAGAGGTGAAGGGCAGCAAACTCAGACAGCCCCGGTTGAACTATACCTCTCAGCTGTCCATATTTTTGCAGAATGAATAGATAGTTGCTTCTTATTTTTGGTTTGTTCCTCATAAAATGTGTGGTTTTCTGGCAAATCATTTAGGAATGAAGTCACTAAATGACAGACATTGAGTTTCAGACATCATAACCTTCAGAAAAATGCATGCTAAAGCAAGACCTGTTATTCTGTCAACTGTCTTAAGTTTATACAAGAGCAATTTTTAGTAGTGTTTTGTATGTTCCCCCAATATATTTGGCCTTGTCCAGATTTTCTGCATTAACAGGTTGAGAGGTACGTGCAAATAAATTGCTTTATAGAATTAGGCATATCCAAACCTCTCAACTGTCCCGGATTTTGGCTCAAAATGTTGCTCTTCCCCTAATAATCCCTCTGCAAAATGGCAATTTTGGAAGAAAACATGGAGGGTTTATAATTAATAAATAACTTTAATAATCAGTTATAGACTACTTTTATTTCAGAAATGCATGTAGATTCTTTTATTTTGTCAGCTGCTCAAGTTAGCAGTAGTAATATTAAAAAGTGTCCCTTCTTTGACAGGTTCCCAGCTGTATTGTGTGGCTATTTTATATTTTTGCATCATATTTTTGGTCCATTTTTCATAAAATTGTGTTTTTTTGGCAAATTAGTGGCAAATCATTAAAGACTGAAGTTAGAAAATAATGGCAGACATTTCAGTTTCAGATTTCATACCCTTCAGAAAATTCATACTAATGCAAGACCTACTATTCTATTATATTTCTAAGTTTATAAGAGCAATATTTAAAAATTGTCCTTATTTTTGGGCCTTTGTCCCACTTCTATGTATGGCTTTGTCCAGATTTCTTGCTCTGAGGTTGAGAGGTATGACAAATGTGTCAGGGCCATCGCAGTCAGCCAGAGACATTTCAAATTGTGACAAACTTGCTGCACCCCACTCCCCCATGTAGTGAGTCTGGATGTGTCCAAGCAAGGCAAGGAGCAGTTATTCAGTGTAAATATGCAGATTACCCCCCCCCCCATCCAAGGTAAACACAAGTACTATAGTGGTGTTTCATCTGTCATTGATTTTGCAGAATGTTCTGGTTTCTGTCATATCTTTATACTGTTGATTTATGCTTATTATTATTCAGAAAGTGCCTTTTGCTCTGTGTTTAAGTAGCAGTGCTTTAATGACCATCAGGTAAGCTTGTCTGATATTGTAAGATGCAAGTAAGTTTTAATAAGCAGTATTGCCAACATTGAAAGCCTTTCTGTTGTTGCCATGCATAACTAGATAACATATAAGCCTTGGGTATTGAAATGCATATGACAGTATTTGTAATAAAGGACAGGATTACATTATGTTAAGCTCATTACAGGCTTTACTTGCAAACTAAACAGAATGCCAATCTATCATGTGTGGTCCATATCCTGTGCAATAATCCTTTAAGCAATATATGTTGAGCTTGTTTCTTGTTTGCTTTTCATTTTTTACTTTGATCATGTTTTCCCCATGAAACAAGTAGATAGTTGTTGTCAGGCAGCAGGTCTTTTTTGGATAAGAAACATTTTTACAAGTGGGGGTATCACAGAGATTGCTACTTTCAGCATGTTACTTGGTACTTTAATAAAGCTGAATATAAATTATAATTAGAACTGGAGTGCAAGGAGAAGTGATTTGAGTTAAGTGCTGCTTGTTTTTCTTATACTTGATTTTGACTGGCATTCCAGTAATGTATTTAAAAAGTAATTTATTTTTTCATGCCTCACATCCTTTTTGTTTCCATCTAGATATTAGGTAAGCTGTCATGCAGCCAATGGATTGAAATATATTTTTTTCTTCTACACTTCATTTTGTCTTTATTGGACTCTCATAATGATGGTTTGGCACCCAGGGCAGCGTATTTAATTAAAGTTACAGTTTTTGTGGTTTTGAGCATAGCTCCTCCCCTTTCTAGTTGGCCACACCCATTCCCATTGACCCCACCCATTCAGCTATCTCCTGCAGCCCCCCTTTGATTTGAAGTCACCAGCCACCACGTACTGGGTAATGATTGCTGTGTCTTTTCAGCTTTTCCCAATTAGGGGTCGCCACAGTGGAACTCTGGTCCGCTGATGATTGGTAGTTGATTTTTACATGCCAAGTTACCAGCCCTGATGCACAACCTTCAACGAAGGTACGCCAATTCACGCATGTCTCCACGCAGAAGACGCTTAGCTGAGAATTGAACTGGACAGCGTCTTACTATGAGGCGACAACACTACTGGGTAATGATAAAGAAAAAAAAATGTTGTCCCACAAGTCTCAGTGAAGGACCTATCTTGTCCTCTTGTCTAACCTAAAGCTTAAGCTGTCACTCCATTTTTCAAACTTTGGAAAGAGACAGCAAATTAGCTGCTAAGGTACTAGGTGCAAAGTCTGAACTAGTCCCAGAACATTACTTATAATGTCTGTATATACAACTGAAACAATAGATACAGTAGCATGCACAGACGTTATTAGCCTTAAAGGAGGAGAAGCCAAGGGTTTTACACTTTGATACAACAATAAGAGCATTAACTGCTACATAATAATAAAAAAAACTCAGTTCTTTTTTTTGCTTCTGCTATGGGTCAAGTTCTGCTCTTCCCCCTAAAACCACACCATCTAATTGTCTTTATATAGAATTCACTGGTCAACACTTACATCTCCATCTGGTGTCACAAGTCGCCAAGCTAGGCTGGCAAATCAATGCTGGTTGTGAGGAAGATGTAAGTCAGAGTAGCATAACTGCTTAGAGAGAGGCAGTTATCGGCCTTTCCTTACTTGCCAGCATCATTAATGTCAATACTTTCCGCAAAGAAGCATTACCTCCTAGAATGACCCTTCCCAGGAAGCAGAACAGGATACACTTAGATTCACAAAAAAGCTTTGACCTGCCTACCATCTCTAAGAATACAGTTTGCACCAGAGTTAAACAGCAGCTTACCCATGCAAGTATATCACTGCACCTCCCCCACCAGGAGAGGTAAGCAGCTAAATCCTTGTTATTTCTCTCCTTTCCTCTTCCTGTCAGATCTAGCAGGTGCCCAACTGACTGCAGCTGACCTCAAGATGCCTGGGTCACAGCCAAGGCTTTATCCATCTTGGCATAGCTGAAACCATCAAGATTGTACAACAGAAGTTGTAGCAAACTACATGATAAAATCAGCTAACAACCTCCAAAACACAGTGGATGCTAAGCATGATAGCCCTTGTAAGCGT
>NC_056739.1:932028214-932063214 GCF_019279795.1 Protopterus annectens
AGGAACTACACTTCACTGAACATATCAATTTACTCCATGACTCTTCTATTACTCCTGATATGAGCATCTTTTAAGCATATTTCTTTACAAACTGTTTCTGTGATGTTGCAGACTTAACTTCATTCCATTCATTGTTTGTATGTTATCAGCTTAGTTCTTGCAGGCATTTTTGAGAACACTCCTTAATTTCTTAAGAGATGTTTTTTATTTCTGCTTTTGTACTTTTGTCAATGATTTCTCCAGGTTTGGATTAGGTATAGATTTGCAGCTGTCTCCTGAATGAATTTCACCATGCAAGTTAATTACAGAAGTTTCTGCTTCTTTCCATTTCTACTACATTAATATCATCCAAGTTCATTTTGTCTTTCTCTGTCCTTGTTTTCCATCTTTGTAGTGCACTGCCTCTAGCCTTTCAATCACTTCAAAGGGACCTTGGTAATTAGCCAGATTTTTTTCTCACTTGAGGAGAGCAATATTAATGCATAATCCCCGGGGTTAAATTTTTAAAGCCTGTCGTTCTTATTATGGACCAGTTTTGCACTCTTAGACTTTATGCATGTGTTCTTTTACCATGGAATGGCAAGGTTTAGGTGACATTGTAAACTAATATAACATTCTAGTAAACATTTAAATGGTGTATACGCTTCTTCCCTGGTCTCATTAGCAATACCAAGAAGATCCCTGGGTTACTTTTCTTAATATGAATTTCAATGTTTTATTAAATACCTTTACTAAACTATCAATCTGCACTATTTTAACTGCCTAACATTAAAGCATTGTCACAACTGATGCAATGCCATTCTTTACAGAACAGTTATTTGACAATAGCCTTAGCATTAACCTTACATAATGGTACAAGCTTCTTGACCTTTTTATGCATAGTCCATTATTACTACTGTGCATTAATAACCATTGTTCAGTTTCACTAGTGATCCCAAAATGTCCATAGTGATGCACTTATAAGGTATTGGTAATATACTGTTAAACTGAGAATGTGGTGCATTATTTTGAAATTTAGAACAAGAAGCTCAAAAGTCTTGTTTCTTTCATTATATTTGGCCAATAAAATCTGGCTAGCAATCTGGCTAGCATTGTTGTTATTTATTTTTTAAGTGTCTTTTGTTTACCAGGGTAGAGCACTGATCTCTCTGGAAGTTTACAGCCTCTGACTGGAGGCACTGACTGGTTAACTGGCTTTATCAGAGAGAATCATTCCCTTGGCCACAGGAAACATGGTGTAAGAGTGTCTTTTAACTTACAATACAGATAAGAAGATGGTGCATTTTGTTCACTAGCTTTCCATGTAGTCTTGGTTACACTCTCTAGCTCTAATTAATGCCTTTATCTTTACATTTTGCTTTTTTAAAGTTTGTGTGGGTTACTTCTAAGTAAACTTCCTCTCCCCCTGCCAAAAATGAAAGTCAATGGAGTTCTCCTATGTATTTCTCTAAAGGATACTTCTAGACATTTACTTAATTCTACTTTAATTTTCCCGCTATCTGCATAAGCCTATCCTGGAGAGTTTCCCTTTTCCTTAGCTATCTGTTCCCCTTTACAGAGCTGGGTCTAGAACTCTGCATTGTACTCCCTATCTCACTTTTAGTAGCCATGACCATTTATTTGCTCTGAGGATCCTTACTTAGCACTTTTCTTTCTCTGTTTTTTTTTATGTGTATTTCTGCATTGACACTTTTTGGAAGTTTCTATGCAGAGTATGTTTTGTACTGCTCTTTACTTAAGAATTTTCTTGGTATGCCTTTTTTTCATATTCTAACCTTTCTTGCCGTTATAGTATCTGGTTTCTTAAAACACTGCTGGGGCAAATTTCTGGTACCCCACAGGATCCTTTTTATCTAATGAAAACCAAATTCTAATCCCTTTTGTGTTAATACTCTTTTCTTGGTTTTTATTATAGACCTTTATAAATGTATAACAGTCATGCTTCCTATCCATATTTATACTAGATGGGTACATCAAGCTGCTGTTTTATTTCCTTCTTATTAAGTGCAATGGCCTGCTACCATGTCTATAGATGTTCCCTCTTCCTAGATCTTTCACACTGCATTATATTGGGGAAAAGGCTTTCATTTTAGTATAGGAGGCAAATCAATAACTACAGTTAAAGGATGTATTTTTTTCTTTGAACTGTTTAAATTTCTACATGTGTGATTAGATAATTATGTATGCATGCATCCAACTTTTAATTTTCTACTAATTTTATGCTCACATATATTGGGGTCTTTGAAATGGATAATCATGCTTCCAGACTCTGTTATACCTGGGCTTCTCACCCTTCTAAAAACACAGTACACTTTATTAACTTGTTTGTAATAAAATGACAGAAGCTTCAGTTTTTCATATTCCATAAGAATAGTTTCATTTGCAGTGTGCACTAACCAAAGTAAAGCCTAGTTTGACCATATCACTCACATTCCCACCCATCACATTTTCTTTTAAATGTCCCTCTGACTCTTCATTTTCAATCTTGTTTTGGTTCCCAGTGTGAACTGCCTTTTGGATTTGCATTCCTATCACATTTGGATCAGACTTACGTTTCTAAGTTTACTACTTTTCTCATCTATCTCTTCACAGGTAATATTTTAATTATCAACTTTTACAACATTTATTCTACATCTTATCTTCACTTGGATCCTTATTTGTTTTATTTATTTATTTTTTTGTTATTTCTTTGCTGATAAAGGTGTACCTCTTAATTATTTTGCCAGCATTTTAATGCAATCCCCTTTAGTATAGTAGATGTTAAACCACAACCTGTTGGTATAATACAAAATGAAAAGAAACTCTTTATTAATAAAAATACTGAATGACTTTCATCTTACATTTCTTTATTTAAGCCTGCGGTCACTATTTGTTTAATGACGTGTTTCTCTTTGTTTTGCATTTATTACATGAGATTTATTTTAATCTCTTTAATCATTTAATGTATTTATTTTAAAACTTGCTAGATTTCCTGGATAAATAGCCAAAAATGTTAAATGTCTCTGTTTTCAAGTATTGTTTGGCGCCTCAAAGAACTCTGCAGCTCTGTTTCTGTAAACCGTTGCGATAGCAATGCTTGCTGGTAGAACCACAGCAGCAAGGAGCTGCATGTCCATTTTTCTTTCAAGTAAACCTAAATTGTATGGGAGTCTTTACTGTATATTACAAATACCTCTCAAAGTTTCTTAATGATTCTGGATAAAGAAAAAAATGGTTTACTGTTGTAAGTTGTACAGTTAAGTTGGGGATGGTCAGGTGTAGTGAAGTCCCAAGTTTAAGAAAAGATGAAATCACTAATACATTTATATTTTTTTTGTCAGTAAGAGGTGTTTTTTTCTTCTTTGTTAGTTCAGTAGTGTGGTACCTCAGTCCTATTTTCTAGTTATTGTTTGCTTTTCAGCAATTATCCATTTACCTAGCTGTGTTTGAAAGCTAATTTGGGGAATCTTGTATCGAGTAAAGGTTATTCATTTCCAGTGATTCAGGGGTTGTGAGTAAGGGATGTTGTAGATCAGTGTGTGTAGCTGCATGCAAGACACAAGCAGGCAGGTAATCTTTATTTCTGTTGTTGTCTTTGTATTGCTTGACTGTTGCTAGTGATTCATTGCTTCAAGCCTCTCCCTTCCTCTACAACTACTTCAGTACTGCAGAAACTACATTTGGTTTGCAAATGTAGTTCAACGCTATGGTGTAAGTGGACTTTCCATGCTCTTCTGTGCCTTCTTCTTGTATTTAGGTCATTTGTTGTTATCAGTAAATGTGGTACCTGATCTTGAGCATTCTATTTACACAGCTATTGTTTATTTAGTACAATAGTTCGAAAGCTGTATTTTTAAGTAATTGAAGGTGAATTTGTGAATGCTGTTCCATATTTGCATAACATTTTGAACTAGTCTGCTTACTATTGCTTGGCATTGTCTTTCATGAGTATGGAATGGTTGTAGCTTTTTAATAGAGCATAGTTGTTGTATTTAAGGACATGCCTTTTCACTTCTGCCCTTTTAACCTGTTAACGTTTTTATATAATTTCTTGCAGCAGCATATATGTATGCTGTTAACCTTCTGTCTATAGACATTTTTTGCAATGCGTATAAGTCCTGTAAAATTCCAAGTGTGTCACCTTAATCCACTGGGAATATGGCATGTAGTTCCTGTAACTTGCTGTCACTTTCTTAATTCCAATATCCATGCCACTGTAATAATTATGCACTAAAACTGTGAATATTTTGTCGTTGTGATATTATTTCAGTAACCTTTTAATAGTCTAATCTGCATACTTCTTGATCATTCTGGACAATTTACTGTTTAATGCCTAGGTTTGCATTGAAAAGGGCTTTTGGATCACCTCATTTACTTGTTTAACAATTTCCAAATTAACTAACATGCTGTCCCTTTTAGGTCCCATTGCTTCAGTCATTTTATAATGCCTTTTTATGTACTATCCCATCTAGAAAGTTTAATCATCTTCCATTTGTAGTTAGATGGTCTATTTCCCCCCTACTATTGGTTTTATATCATTAGTCTGAGTGTGTGTACTTGAAGTATGTTTTTGACAGATGTGCACTTGTTTTCCCAGATTTTCTTATTAACAAATGTATTGTGTGCTATGGTGGGTGTGTGTATGTATATATATATATATATATATATATATATATATATATATATATATATTTCTTTCAGGTGCTCTCAGCTTTTTTTTTGCTTTAATTTCTTCTCTACAATTAATGGCATTTCAATTTTCCTATGGCTTTCTCACACAGTTTTGAATAATAAGCTGTATTACTCTGAATGCATTCTTTTTAGCTCTCTTGAGTTTTATGTATTTACTCACTAGTTACTATCTGCATGCAGTGCACCATGTTGCATATTATTTATTTACTCACAAGTTATCTGCATGCAGTGTGCCATGTTGCATTGTATTTATTTACTCACTAGTTACTATCTGCATGCAGTATGCCATGTTGCATTTTATTTACTCACAAGTTATTATCTGCATGCAGTGCACCATGATGCATTTTATTTACTCACTAGTTACTATCTGCATGCAGTGCACCATGTTGCATTTTATTTATTTACTCACTAGTTACTAACTGCATGCAGTGCACCCTGTTGCATTTTATTTATTTACTCACTAGTTACTATCTGCATGCAGTGTGCCATGTTGCATTTTATTTACTCACAAGTTACTATCTGCACGCAGTGCATCATGTTGCATTTTATTTATTTACTCACAAGTTACTATCTGCATACAGTGCGTCATGTTGCATTTTATTTACTCACAAGTTACTAGCTGCATGCAGTGCGCCATGTTGCATTTTATTTATTTACTCACAAGTTATTATCTGCATGCAGTGTGTCATGTTGCATTTTATTTATTTACTCACTAGTTACTATCTGCATGCAGTGTGCCATGTTGCATTTTATTTATTTACTCACTAGTTATTATCTACATGCAGTGTACCATGTTGCATTTTATTTATTTACTCAATAGTTACTATCTGCATGCAGTGCGCCATGTTGCCCAGTGAAGATTTACCCTCTTTGTCTTGTACCCTGCTTTAGAAGTAAACATTGTTGGTGTCTTATAATTGGACACATAGGAAACCTCATTAAATGTAAATATTTCTGGACATTTTTTTTAATTATTGTCTGTGTTTTTCATTTCTTTGTGCCCCAGAACACAACTGGCACTAAATACTTGCAGTGATTTCACTGGCCACTATTTTGAAGCATCAAGGTTCCCTCATGTTGTGTACAACATCCTTACTATTACATTTCATTGTCATTGTGCAAGGATTGTTTTGAAGGCTGTGAAGACTGCCAGCCCAGCTAACTAGAAATTTGTATATAATTCTATGAGATTGTAAATATTAATATGATCCATAGGCTTGTCTACAAATGTAAGAGAACTGCATGTTATGATTAAACTATGTGTCTGTGCTGAGCTTCAAAAATGTAACCACAGTGCACTCTGCTGGAGAAGAGCAGAAATGTGCATAAACTATATGCCTGTGCAAATGTATGTTTTCATAGTAGAAGTTGGGACATACAGAGTTAACTTGCAAACTCTGAGAAAATAAGTAAAGAGTTTTACGATATGTATAAAGTTAGTTTATCTCAGCTAAGAGACAGAATGTCTACAGCTAGAGTTTCTTTCTATTGTCTTAAGACAGAGAAAATTGCTAGGTTTCAAATGTAAAGTGTTTTTTGCTCTGTGACTTCCTAGCAGCTGCACTTCTGAAAGTATTTTTGACAGAGAACTGTTAAATTCTATTGGTTCCTGTTAGTCTGAGAACTAAGGCAGAGGTGACAAGAATGATGTAATCTGAAATGATGCAGCAGAAATACTCATGATTAACTTAAGAACTATCTGAGAGAGAAAGTGAGGGCATTTTGTATTTTGTTCTGGACCTGTAAACATCTCTTCAGCACTTCTCTCCTATATCTGCCTTGCTCTGTAAGTAAGTTATTTGAGCACAGTGATTTCTCTTAGAGATAGAGAGACATACAGTAAGATTAGTTTAGATGTTTTCTGTATTTATGTGAGACTGTCCTGCAATGTTGTTTTAAAGTATTTCCTTTGATTCTGAACTCTATTGTCACGGTGTTGAGTTACTGAGTATTGTCTTGTGCTTTTATTATTTATTATTAAATATATTTAAACCTTTTAATTGTGGCTGTTTTGTTTATAGACATTTAAACTCTTAGAGAACTTGCATATGCATTTGGTGATACTGTACAGGCCACTCTGGAATAGCCTTAAAAGTTCTGGTCACATTTACTATTTGGATAACAGTAATATCACACAGTAAGATTGGGCACCCTTTGGGAAGGGCCTTATTAGTAGCTGATAAGTAGTGGTTGGTGGCAGTGATTTCTACCTTATAGTCTAGGCAGAAGGGGGCATAGCTAGTGAACCTGTGCAAGCCTTCCCCAGGAGTGTCTGTGTGTTTGCATATAATTCAAATCTCAAAGTGTGTGTGTGTGTGTGTGTGTGTGTGTGTGTGTGTGTGTGTGTGTGTGTGTGTGTGTGTGTGTGTGTGTGTGTGTGTGTGAGTGTGTGTGTGTCTGTGTGAGCTACTTGGGCAGGGACATGAAGCACTAGTTGGACAGAAAGGGTGTTGGAGATTTTGGCTTGACCACTCAGCTGAGATCTTAACCCTATAGCTGTGCCAGTGGGGAGTCTTATTGGGGATCTGGAGAGAGAGGGAGAAACCAGCCCCAGAATGACTGTGATCTTTGTGTGCTCTTAAGGGAAATTGTACTTTACTGTGTGTGTACTTGTAATCCTCCCAATATGCACATCCCTAACTGGTGTTAGTGGTGAGGACTGAGGCTCCTTGTTTACTGGACCAGTACACTGGCATCACAAAATCCACTAAAAGTGTGAGTTTATATACTTTAACATTATGTCTATTTCAAAATGTGCCTGGTTAACTGTTTGACTGGTATGCTACAGTGTTTAATAGTATGTTTTTAGTTTGCTTTTTCCTTATTTGTTACTATGTATAAACTGTGAAATGAAAAAAGTATTATTTTTATAGATGTCATAAAGATCTACATTAGTATGGTTGACACTCTTGTTGAGCTAAGCAAGAGTGCAGATAAATGTTGTGATATCAAAGGAATGGGAGATACAACACCTTCAATTTGGGGATGAAAAGTAATACATCTGAGACAACTAAAACCCAGAAGCAGTGCACATGGTGGATATTAGCAACAGTAGAGATGCAGAAGGACCTGCTCCTGATGCTATGGACCTGAAGGGAAGGCACTTGGGATGTATGATGGTTTGCAAGAGGTGTCAGTGTTGTTCTTAGTTTGTTTGGAGATTAATCATTTGTAGTACTGCATGAAGTCTTGAAAACCTAAATCAGTACAAAATGAGACAGACAAGGTGAATTCATCCCAGAGACATGGATCAAAAGGGCTTTACAAAGGTGACTTTATCTTTCAGTTAAATAGTATGCGAGAAAAAAAATGCACTCTGAAAATGGAGAAACTGACAAATTAAATCTCACTAGTGAGAGGTAGAATCTGATTAGGCCTTACTGAAGGAAGTTGCAAAGTCAGTGGTAGTGAGTAAATCAAAAACCATGCATCATTTTCTTTATGGGGAGGGATAACAAGTTGGTTAAGCAAAGATACACCTTTATCCACTAGGGTAAGGCCAATCTAACATCAAATGGGATAGATTAATTCAAATACCAAAAGTGAATTTGGCAAGACAAGGGCAGCAGGCCTAGTACCTATGAACAAGGCCGCACCATCACACACAAATTTTAAGTATTATTCTAATTCACTGAAAAGGTAGTAGAGATAAATGTTTTGCATCAGTGTTATATTTACTGCTCATTTACTAACACTATATTTACTGACCATACAATCAAACAAGTTATGACGGTAGGGCACAAAATTCGAAAGAAGGATGCTCTCCTGAAATTGGTAAAATAGTAGAAGATACAGTAACCATTCAGGTAAAAAAATGAATATATATAAAAGAAAAAAATTTAAAAACAGGAGAAAATCATTGTTAAAAGTAAGTACTGAGTGTTTTGTTATATATTTCATTATACATGACTGATGTTTGTTTTAACATACTTTCTCCTGCTTTTGCATGACAGGTCATATTTTCATTTCTTTTTAATGCATGATGATCTTAAAAACCATTAATATTTTTTCTTGCAAGTTTCACAAAAATGACCAGCTATGATGATAGCAGCTGCAGCTCCCTTACTGCACAATACTTGGATAACATCTCTTGCCGATGAAACCACACCAGCAAGGACTTGCCAGAGCATTTTTTTTGGAGGTGGTGGTGGTGCTTGTTTGTAGATCCTTTCACAAAGATTCTGTGCTGTAATGCATAACATTCAAACTATTTAATGGATTTAATTTTTCGTGTAGGAAGATGTTAGTGAACAATGGGGCTGTTATAAATTTCATAGCGACATATCCTATCAAACTGCAACACACTAGTTTATAAACTTTTGATACTTAATTTGTATTTCATCAGCTTTTAGGATATTGGCTGGTGGTGTAGTTTCCCCAACAGGGTAATCACAACCCACATCAGTTCCATCAGATGCTTGCTCATCATGAATGCCTCTAGACTCTCAAGGAAACTACTTTTGTCTTTCTACATACATTAGCTATTTCTAAGCACATGTGCATTGCACTTGTAGCACTTTCTTCTTGCACAGCAGTAATGACATCATGCTTCAGATAGACAGGAGGGCCATTGCTGCTGCTTATTCCATTTTGCATTACACGTTTCTCTGGATGCAGGAGAAAGTATGGTAAAACAAACAGCAGTCATGTACTTACCTGGAACACCTATTCATCAACACGAAAACAGTGAAATTAATTTTCGCAAATGACAAAATCTTTCCTAGGGTAAGGAAGTCATTGGCCAACTCCACAACTTTGCCCTTTTCCCTACTGTAGTGCGATCTCAGAGTTGGTATATAGAGTTGCGGGGGGAGGGTGTGGGGGGGTGAAGGCCTGCTATTTTGGTGGGTTTGATTTAGTGCAATGTGTGTTGTGGTATTTTGGTGGACAAGGGATTACTTACCCTTATAAACTTTTCGATGTTTGCTGAAGTGTGTTTCACTGTTGCAGTGTCAATACATAGGTGTTAGAGGTAAGTACATTTCAATTTTTTAACATAGACCCTCAACAATAGGCTGATGCCAACTTCATTGCACCAAATTTAACATGTGATACTGCTACACTTTCAGATCAGCCCTTAGTTACCTGCAAACTGAATGGTACCTCAGTGAGCTATTTTCTGCAATTTATAAACTTGTCTAAGCTCATTCTGACATTGACAAAAAAGGAATATCCTGAAATGAATGTATAAGGTCAGTTTTCTATGAATCATCGTTTTTTTTTTTTTTTTATGTTTTCCCCCTCTATAGCTGTTGAACATCAGAGGCATTCTTGTACCACTCCACAGTCATCTTCTCCTACGACCAACATGCAGAGCACTGTATGTTTCACACTGGAGTTAGGCCACCATTGTCCAGTAAGGAGTATCAAATGTATTCCAGAAGAGTGAGTGTAAAGGAGGTGGACATGCCCCAATACCTTGTTTTGGTATTTTGAAAGTATATTTGGCCTCCCCATTCCACCTTGTCACAAAGATCATGATACACATTGACGTAAGTAAAGGCAATGCATATATTTTTCCATGCATGCATTCAGAGCCAACTGCTTATGCCCTCATGGTTGTCCATTTTTCATTATATCAGCTTACTGTAATCTTAATTTTTGTTTAGATATGTCAGGACGGTGAAATCTTCAACCCTAGAAAGAGAGTCCATATGCTACCACTCTCTTCTCCTTCATCCTGCTATTGCCTCACCTTATCTCCAATGCTGTGTCTACTGGGTGAGCCCTAGTCACTTGTAGTGCAGACAGAATGATCCCTGAGTGTTTGTGCATTGTGAAAGCAAGTCATCTTTAGAAAAACAGACAGCACTTCAATTTTGTCCAAATGAGAGTTTTATTGTTGTATAGTTTGAGTTCTTTCTATTGGATCATATAATATAAAGATATTTCAGAGACTAAATACTTTTTTTCTATAAACTTAGAGAGGTCAGATTGGAAATAGTTTATGTCCTAAAATCTCAAGTCATTTGCTATTCTAGTGTTCTTTGACAGAACACAACTGCATTAATAAGGATTGCTCACTGTAAAGATGGACAGGCGGTAACTAAAGTGTTCACCTTGTTGGAAGGTCTATCAGTCTCAACCCATATAAAGAGTACATGCCAGAAGCAGGATGAATTTCAATGTCTTGTATGATTTGCACTACAGCAACCCATGAAAGGTGACATAATGCAGTATTTTGTGTTTGATGTTTATGTTATTGTATGTCACTTTGTATAATCCTGGAGGCACTTCAATCTGACCGGTTTATACAGTGTTTATCTTTGAACATTTCTCCAACACTAATAGCCAGCTGATACTATCACCATAGTTATGTTGTAGTCAGATCTGGAATATAGTAGATTAACTCATGTATTAGCTTCATTTTTGAGTGTATCCCCTGCATTTTTAACCTCACTTGTTTGGTAAAATATGGGCTGTTTTTGTGTAGCTTATTCATGGTTGGAGTGTGTGCTTATGGTGTGTGTTGTGCATCTGTAGGGTGAATTTTATTAATTGTAGAAAAATATATTATATGCTTCTGGGTATGTTGAGGGAGGTGTGCCTCTGCCTGCATTTGAATATATATATTTTTGTAAGACTTTTTGTAACCAAAATTACTCAGACAAAATCAAACTGTATGCATAACTCACTGTAGTCCACTGTACTAACAAGCAGTCATACATATGAATGATTAATACTCCTTTTTTGTCCCGTATGCATACTTTACATGGAAAGAAATCTTTATTGTGTAAGTTTTAATTTGTTTATTCCTCCTACTTCCTCAACTGGTTTACGGATGGGAGGATGGCATAATGGTTAAGGTGTTTACTTTATAGACACAAGGTGCAGGGTTTGATTCTCACATGGGGTAATTGGCTAGGCTTGAAAAGGCCCACAAGGGTAGTTAGCCTAGTACTAACCTCTGACATCCCATGAATTATGTTACCATTTACGAGTCAACATTTTATGGGCACATCTCAGTATGTAAAAATGCACATTTCAGTAGAATGAAAAAGACTTCATCTGGTCTCCCTAGTTTTGTCTATAGATCTTGTTAGATTCTTTTCACATTACAACTGTATATATATTGAGGTCTACTTTACACATTCGAACCACAGTTCACCGAAACTCTTTTCATAGAGACAAGAAGAGCAAATGTTCAATAAAGCGAACATTCACATCAGTAAAAATTCCACAGGGAAAGGAAGCAGTTGGCCAATGTTTGGAAACTTCCCTTTGCCCCTCTGTAGTGCGATCTTGGAGTTGGTATATATAGTTGGGGGGTGTCGTTTATAAGGTGGCCAAGTGCTCCCTTTCCTTGTGGTATTTTTCACTGATTTGAACGTTCATTTTAATCAATGTTCACTCTTTTTGTCTCTATGAAAAGAGTTTCAATAAAATGTAGTTTGATTATGTGACCCATATACTGCTAAAGGTATCACACTGAAGTAGAGGCACATAATATACCTACCTAAAAATATGATATAGAAACAGATACTGGGAAACCAAATAACTTAAAATAATTTGATTGCATAGTAATATACAATGTATTTTATTGAAAAAATATTGTGTAAGTGCTTCTTTAAAATATCCATATCCGTCATTCCATAGTTTATTTTACTTGGTTTAATTTAATATGTTGATTAAGGGCAGTAGCGTATGTATACTTTCATATGTAATTTTGTGTTTCCAATAATAAATATATGGTATTTTTAAAAAATAAGCAAGTTTTCCTGTTTTTAAAAAAATAACATTTTTTTTTTCCTGGACTGAAATTGAAATGGGACCAATGAGATCAGTGCTCAACCCCAGTTAACAAATTTAAAATAAAATAAAAATAAAGTATAAAGTATACCTGCATTTGAAAATCATATTATCTTTAGAGCTAGATTATGGGCGGGATATCTCTGGAGTGTAAAATTATAAGGAGGGGGGGGGGGTGTGACAGCAGCACATGATTTTGTGCAAAAGCAGGAGCAGAAACATCTAGCTTTATTTCATGTGGGTCCATACCTATTGAATGTTTTGATTTTTTTCAGAATACTCCTAATTTGGCCTCACTTATTTTTGCCCAGTTTCTTGTAAAAGTTCTGATTTTCTGGTAAATCATTTAGGATAATAGTCAGTCAATAATGCCAGACATTCTTATTGTTTTCAATATGCATGCTGATGCAAAATCAATTCTATGAGCTTTTAGTGCATTACAATATTTAAAGACTAGCACAGATTCAGAGGGCTTTTTCCATAATTCTTTAGCAAAGAAGTTGGCAGGTATATACTGTCCTGGCGCCACAGCTCCATCAGCCGCCATGCCAATCTGATCCACAATCATCTCACGACTAATAATACAATCCCAATTGGCAAAACCAATGTGTAGGTTGATGCTTGAAAACAGAAATGGTTATTACAACTCTTCTTTCTGCAGCTAATCCCAACACTTCTTTGTTTAATCCTCAATACAGATTACTTATAATGGTATTTGTCAGAATGCTTTTTGTCACTCACTTGACAGCTTCTTAGGACTATAGTTTCTTACTAGGTTTTTGACCGTAGAAAATCTTTATTAGCCTGGCCATGTTTTCTCATGAATTATTCTTCACTTTTAATTTAAATACAGATAAGCTAGAGTAGGCTGAAAATTTACATCTTATCCTTTTTATTAAGAGACAAGGTTGCTACTCTACATTCATCCAGATTATTTCTGAATAGAGTAAGAACAGCACTTTGTATTATGTGCAGAGGATGACAATTTCAAAAAAGTGCAGTTCTATCATACATATAGACAATTATTAAGCCAGCTGCCCCTGTGGACCATTTTTAAGTCTAGCTGATTTTACTTCCAAAGGTGAGAATCAAAGCTTGTACTTTGTGTCTGTAAGGTAAACACCGTAACCATTATCCCAACCTCCAACATCCATCCCTGTTCTATTTATGTTGCACAAGGGATCTCTTGAGTAGGTGTTTATGCCATTAACAGGCTGGTGTATGTGGTGACTTTATAAAAGACGTTTGTGATACCTGAAGATTAGACCATTATGGAGTATGTGAATCAATAGCAAGATATATCACTATATACCTTCCCCTTCAAAGCACACCTTTATAACCATCTGTTGACTGCAGTTGGTGTTTCTTGTTGTGTACTTAGACATACATGATGCAGACGTGATATGCATCAAGCATCATAGATGAGAGTTATCACTGAGAAACCAAACTTACTCGGTAGAAATGCATCCCTGTTGTATTTCAGCCCATAAATTCATATCTTGAAATATGCTAGGAAATGTAAGCATATTAACATTTTTAATCCCACAGGTTTTGTGTGTGTGTTTCAGTGGGGCTATGATGTCTCTACAGTGATAAATAAACCAGGGGTGAAGGTTGCAGTACTTGAGGGGGGGCTAACAAGCTTAATCTGTTTGGCAGAGGGTGGATGTCATTGTTTGTGATAGTTCTAGGGATGAATGAAAGTCTCTGCTAGTCTAGTATCTATTAGTCTTATAAGTGAATTTGGATAGCTCATCAGGGAGTCTCATGAGTTTTTTCCTTTTCCAATGCTTCATCTCAGATTTTTGACTTCATGGTTTTGAGTAAATTTGAAAGAGAAAGATATACATTTATGTTACGATATGGAATTAAGAAATTATAGGGTTTGTGCATGCATTGGCTACATTGCACATGACTAGGTGATGGATATTATGTCCTCTTGTTGGTTTGTTTACTATCAATTCCATGTGTTTATTATCTCTTACAATCTCTGAATACCCAGTTTTGGAAGTATTGCTCCCATGTTGTACTTGAGTAGTTCCACACATATATTTAGGAATCTTCTGTGTTTATCATGTTACAAGTTAACAGTTTGTTATTCTTAAGCTAAGTTGAAGTTCAGTGAGTTAACCTTGTCTTTTGCAAATTCTCTAGCATCCATTTGGTCATGGACAAACATGGAAATACCAATGCAAATTCCACCAAAGCAGAAGGAAAGTATGTTATGCCAAAAGACCCAGGCATGCAGCTTGCACTATCATACATTGCTGCAAACAGCTGCAAATGGATGCCCTTTGAGCCAGCATAATATCAGAGGCACAAAGCCCTTACTGTGGCCCAGATGACATATTTAATTAGTCAATCAGGTAGTGGAGAATGGAAGTCAGTCTGACACCAGCTTGTTTGCCCTGATGTAAAGCATAAACTCACTGCAATTGTAGCATTCAAAGCCCTGTGACCTTCACTCTGCAAGTTGTCTACTGCTCGGTTGATAGATTATGTATGTGTGGAAGTCTGCATCTACCTCCCAGGGGCAGCCATTGTGGAGCTAACAAGGCCACCTCAGGGTAATGAAACCTATATCATACTCCCCGACAACACTGTGATGCAGCACCAGGATTTTTTATCTCTTCAACAGACCCAGATGTGGGTCGAATTAAGCCTATGGTGAGCTAACTTTGGTCAATTAGATATGGTAAGCAAGGACAGGAGATGGTTGCAGATCAGGTTCAGCATCATGGAGAAACATATATAAAATATATATGTAATACTTTGTTGAGAAATCTGGCATTGAGATAATCTACCTTGATATGGCCTAATTTAGGGTTGGAAATTACTGCATTCATGTATTTAAGTTTGGAATGCCCATTATCCACATTTATGTCCAAACAAGTTAATATCGGGTCAGTGTAATCTTTAGACAGTAAGTAGAAGCCATGGAAAGAGCAGTGTACATCTGTCTTTGAGAAGCAAACTGAAGAGTCACTCAAGTTACCCATGCTCGCACATACTGGATCCCTTAGTACAAGTCCCCCTAACTCCTACAACATCTATGTCACTTGTAGAAGCGAACACCAAACACTGCCTCTGCTCCTCATAGCAACACCCATTTTGGATTTCATTTACGTGCTCCTCCTACTTTTGCACAATATTCACATTTTGCAGTGTAGTCTTATCTGCTAATATGGACAACAACTGGAGCCAGTATCCTATAGCCTCCAATTAATCATCTGTGTTTGCTAATAATGCAAGCATTTGTATTGTCACAGTGCATGGATCACATATCAAAATTTCTGTTTCAGTGTAACAATGTTTTGTAATATTTGTCAGATCAGTTAGGGTCTTCCCTGACACCACAGCAGTCATGTCTGCCATATCAGTACTCACGGCAACAACACTGATTACAAAGTATGGGAAAAGGAAGTCTCCAACAGAGTCAACAAGAAAACATGTAAAGAAAGGAGCAAAGCATGCCATAATTCACTGGAGAACAGTTTGATCACTGGATGGTTGTTAAGGATTCACTTCATCTGTCATCCAATTCAGCAGTGGCCAACATCCTGCTTGATATGGGAGCTATATCCTGTTCACATTCACAGTCTGTACATCAGTCTACTTATTAGTACAATATCAAATTTCATGTGAACTCACTGTTTCCTCTCTAAATCTTTGCAAATGGTTACTAACTACCTATCTGCTCTTAAATGCTAACAATACTGACATGTATGTTTGGATTCCTATCATGGAAGCATTCATTACTTTTCACCCTAGTTATTTATTCCTGCATACTGTACGACTTTCAAGCCATTCTCACAGCCTAATGTTGTTAAACTGACATGACAAATTAAAAGGAAAAATGTATGGTGAGTCAGTCAAGGGGACAGTGCAATATACTGCAGCCAGGCTCATTGTGTTAGTTCAGGGATAACTTGTCTTCAATGCCACTGCTTCATCTGATTACAGTTTTAATGTCATAAGGTTTATAAAACACTTTTCCATTTAGTGTTGCTGCCACAGTATGCGAGTTTAATGAAATCATTATACCTACAAGCAGAAAAGTCAACAAATCACAATTAATTCACATCCACCACTGCAACATGTTATACCAATAGCTTCAAAAGAATAATCATTACAAGAGCACTGCAACATTTTACCCTCCTCAACTACACTTACAGATACAAGCATTGTGTGCCCCATCAGCGGGTAATGCCATGTGACATGGTGGATCAGCCAATCATACTTGCCTTTCAGCAATGCTACAGATGAGGATGTTGCAAACATAAAACATTTGCCATTCAGAGGAGCATACTGCAGAGAGTGTGTCTTCTTTCAAGAACCTTTCATTACAGAGGAATATAGCTTCTTCACAGAACTGAGGTACAGCAGCACTGTAAGTAGGTTTTGTTTCCTACATTGCCTCTCAACTGCTTATTTTACCACTAACTTAAATGAATAGGATTGTATTGGTTATGTATCATGTTGTACATACACAGGTCTCAGAATTTGAACACAGTGCAAATACCATGTTAGTAGTAATCGAAGATGCTGCTCACTAAGTTCCAGTGATGATTCACACTGGGGTACCATTATGCCTTTTCCCTTTTCCATGCATATATAGTTACCTTCATCAGCTATTATAACTAATTTTCTCTCTCTCTCTCTGTAAATATATATATATATATATATATATATATATATATATATATATATATATATATAGGTCCCTATCAGTTGATCAAATTTTCAGAAACTCAAAATTCATAGGGTCGAAACCATATGATCGAGTTTTTTGAAAACTCCAAGCTTTTGAATGGAAATCTCAGTACAGAGAGGATCAGGAAATTTACCCTATTCCTCACTGTAGTGCAGTCTCAGATTTGGTATATATAATTTGCAGGGGGAGTGGAGGTATAGAGGACTTGCCACCCCCCTGCAAAAATGTAAAAAAAAGGTAGATTTTTGTGGGAGGGTTGATGATGAGTTTTCGGAAACTCAATCATATGGTCTAGACTGTATGAATTTCGAGTTTCTGAAAACTCAGTCATCTGACAGACACACACACACACACACACACACACACACACACACACACACACACACACACACACACACACACACACACACACACACACACACACACATATGTATATAAAGAGAGAGAGATTCTCATGCCTATTCATTAATAATGACTTAGTTGTAGTCAAACAATTCAGTATAGTGATGTGTAGGACTGCATGAGGAAATGAAAACTTGGAATATCAGCCCACAAAGAGCCACCACAGTCTTCAAATCATACTGATGTTCTTTTGTTGAAATCAGTTGCATATGTCACTGTTCTGTTGGTGTACCACCAGAATCTTATGGAACTTGCGCAGAAATGCAAGGTTTCAGTTTGTTGCATCTGTGGGAAGGAGCCACAACATTCCATTCAACAGTCTGGAATCATGCACCACACTATTCAGGGCTAGTGTTCTAATTGTGGAAACTTAAATGCCACAATTTTGGCATTACACATTGTAGCCATGTAAAAACTGAATTCTTCTTCTTCTAAGTGTGTTACAGTGGTCATACAGTATAAGAGTGCTCCAGTGTGCAAACTACAGAATGGTTTAAATGCTGGAGGTTTAATGCTAGCAGCTGCAGCTTTTCTGACAGGGAGCAACTATGCCAAGATATCACTGTTAGCAAGGTGTCTCAATTTAGTTTATCTCCCACTGAGCATTTTTTAGGTGTCAGCAATTATACATCATCCAAATAATCCCTGACTACTGGGAGGGGATAGTGAGCAGGATGCTGTCTACGTGTGAACATGCTGAAGTCACAATCATGGGTACTGCTGATTCCTCATACTATTACCTTTTTATGAACACATTCTTTCTCACTCAGCATTTCTTACCATAGCTTTTTCACTACATGCAGGTTATGCTAGGATGGACAATCCAAGGCATTCTGTTCTGTATTCTACATACACATGGATGGATATGAACACCAAATAATACTTCATTAAAATAGTTGACATGAGTGAAACAGAGCTATACTCTGGAAAAATGGAGAACGTTGCCTTTGAATGGTGAATGGACAGGTTTCTGGAGAGGAATGTGATGAAAGTAGATGAGGTGGTGACTGATGGATTTCCTCAGACTCACATGTAAGTATCATTATTTTCCACTAATGCACATTTCATTTCATATTAGTGTCATTCTTTGAAGTACAGTGAATACATTACATAACATTTTGAAGTATAGTTCCAGATGTAAAACTGGGGTGGGGTTATGCCTTCAGCACCAGGTTCATGTGCTTTGTGTACACTCTGACTGTTATTGCAGAAATGGTAATTTGCTTACGTAGAACAATTGTTATTTAGGAGCATAACTTTCATAACCGATGGTCTGATGTTTCAAATAATACTATTATCAATTGTTATACACCATCAGATCATGTCAGTGTTACAGTGCTGCATACATGTTCTTTTCTAACACTTACAGGGAGATGCTAGTCAGCATTCTACCATTTAATTGGCATCTGGCATGCCGCTAAAAATCTTGTGCAATGAACTAATCCGTTAACAATGCATACCTATATTGCATGGTATCAATGTGCATCATTTACCTGTCATACATGTTAGTGATCATGCTATATAATGACACATTTATCTGTGTTCCATAGGCAGGTTAAAAAAAAAAGAATTTAATGTGCTGTGAAACTGTAAGGAAATCAAAATTATTTTTGGCATTGCTGCCAGCATGTCAGCAGACTGGAAGACTATGGTAAACCATGTGATTACCTCCTGTATATTGAATATGGCTGTAGATACACATCTACAAGATTATGTCAATGGTATTTCTCCCTCTACTTACAGAGGCAATCAAGTGGTGTCTTGCCCCATGTCAATAATCAGCGAGTGGCTGGGTGACAGCACTGCTAAGGACTATTTGGCTTATTGTAACCATGAGTCACTTTGGAAAGGTTGCATCATTCCATTTACAGGCAGGCAGCTGAGCAGACGATGCTCTGGAAAAAGCTGTAATGTATGGCAAACGTCTTCCAAAAATGTGTCATTTATTGTGTTATAGATACAGTACAGCCATTTCAATACACTATTTCCATTTTTCTACCAAACTTGCATACAGAGTAGCGGCTCATTCATTTAGTTATTTGTTTCTTTTTTGTTGTTGTTTTCTCCAAACATGATCAGGATCACAGTAGAACTGGAACAATTCCAGCAGTACATTGTAATGTTGTTGTTTGTCTTTTGGCCTTTTCCCGGTAAGGGGTCGCCACAGCGGAACTCCGGTCCGCTAATGATTGGCAGTAGATTTTTACGAAATGCTGATATGCCTCGAAAAGGTACTCCTACTCATACTTTCTGTATTGCACATGCAATTATTTTGCAGCAATCAACCGTAATATTCATCTTTTGTAGCCCTAGCTGAAGAATAAGCAAGTTTAAGTGCATACTTTTATGTGGTGTCAGTAGCAGAAATGCCTGTTCTTCACTACAGACTAATGCCCACTGATGTTACACAAGAAATGCGACCATGCATGTAAAATAATTTTTATGTACCTTATGTGGGTTATCACTAAATAGGTACTACTTTGTAGTATCATATAATACATATTATAATAGCAGGAAAATGCTAATAATTATAAACCATTAGGTTATTACATGTAGGTTGTGTCTACTTTATGACCAGACAAGAAAGTATCTAAAAAAAAAAAAAAAGATGAGTTTAAGTTCAACTAAAAGAGCTATCGGTGGAGAATTGTAAGGAGTAAAGTTAAAAAAAAATAATTCCACATCTATAAGAAAAAGATTATTCTTAAATGTCTGAAATCTACAAGCATGTTAGTATCCCACAGCTGTTACCTCCAGAGGATTCACATGGTAATGAAGCAGCTATTGCAGCAATTTCACCAACAAGTAACCTTGTAATCAAGCATGCCTCAAAGTTTTCATGTGCAACACAGGGTTAGCAGTGTAGATTCTGACAGGCTGGCACAATACACTTATGGCTTGTTCTATATGATGAAATTGCTGCTAACCTGTAATTTTTTTTTTGAAAGGGAAACATCTTTTTTGCACACCTGCCTATTTTGTAATGGTAATCCAATGACTCTTCAGTAGTTACTTTTTCAAAACTGCACATAGTTAGGTTGCATTAGACTTAACTAGCACTCTGACCAAAATGGTGCTAGATGCATTGAGTGGCCATTAATTAAAGGACAATATTAATCTTAAACAGCCATAATTCAGTAAGTTTTCTCATAGCCATTACTGCTCCAGTAGGAATCGTGATTGTTGGGAATGTTAACATTGCCCAGTGTCAACAAATTGTGCAGACAGTAGTCAATTACTTTGAAAAGGTCACTGTTACATTTTTGCCAGTGTCTGTCTTTCAGAGTAAGGAATGATTGTGCACAGATAAATAGTGTTTATATCTGGTGCTGAACTATCCAGAGTTGTAAGCTGCCAACATCCTAATGCTCAGTACAGAAATTGTAGTTGGGACCCTAACTTCTGTTTAAACTGTACAAGTAGTATCTGGCCTATTCACTGCACAATGTCATCTCATGTGCTGCGTAGGTCATGGGTCATTTTCTAAACTTTAAAATGCACAAACTCTATTCTAGATGTTGTCGTTTGTCCTTGACTCATACAACTGCTGATGGACAGCTTGGCACTTATGCATATGGCCCTTACCTCTCAACTGTCCCTGATTTTGACACAAAAAAGAGGCATGCACCTCTTAATCCCTAGTAAAGCTAGAGAAAGTGTGGTAAATTGCACTTAATAAATAATGATAATAATTAGAGTTAGAGACTTCTTTTAGTTCCGAAAATGTATATTAATTTACATTGTCTTATTCTGTCAATGTTCTAAGTTAATAGTGTTAATATTTTAAAAGTGTCCCTGATTGTCCCTGATTACTTCTGGATTTGTCCCTTATTTGGTTCAGATTTGTCCCTGATTGGTTGAGGCAGCCTTAGTCAGGTCATTTGGCATGCCTAAGTGGCACATCTTTGACAATCAATTAAATGTGCATCACTGTTTATCATCTATTTGCTCTTTTTAAAGGTTTGGCAAAGTGCAGATAGGACTATGTCATATTCAAACTGGGTGCAATGCAGTTACAGTTTTGCGAATCAGCGAGGAAAACAACATGAGTGGATAGTTTCTTTGTCATCTGGTACATGCTCACAGCAGCTTCTCTTACCCTACCTCAGCTGTCATATTACAATCAGACACATCTGACTTCTGTTTAGAGTACATTACATTGCATTGCACTCTACCATACATGTTAATGAAATCATGTAGGGGTGCACCGGTTAGCGTTGCCGCCTCACAGCAAGAGTTTCTCCGGTTTGATCCTTGGCAGGGGTGCCTTCTGTGTGGAATCTGCATGTCCTCCCAGTGGTCACATGGGTTTCCTCCGGATGCTCTGGTTTTCCTCCCACATCCCAAAGATATGCTGTAGGTGGATTGGATACTTTAAATTGGCACTAGGTGTGGGTATGTGTGTGTGTGTGTGTGTGTGTGTGTGTGTGTGTGTGTGTGTGTGCCTTCTGTGGAAGGCTGGGCGCCGGGCTGGCAACTCAACACTGTAAAACTCCACTGCCAATCATGAGCGGACAGGTGATCTGCTGTGGCGACCCCTAACTGGGAAAAGGCAAAAGAAGAAGAAGAAGATTGATTGCACACACACACACACACACACACACACACACACACACACACACACACACACACACACACACACACACACACACACACACACACACGCACACACACACACACACACACACACACACACACACACACACACACGCACACAGACACACATACACACACACACACACACACACACACACACACACACACACACACACACACACACACACACACACACACACACACACACACACACACACACACAGACACACAGACACACATGCACACATGCACACATGCACAAACGCACAAATGCAAACACACACACACACACACACACACACACACACACACACACACACACACACACAGCAGGTGGCTTTACAATAATTAGCCTATGACTATGTCATATGAGGTATAATTGCTCTCCTCTGCCTTACTCAGAATGTAGAAGACATATTAATGAAGCTGGCCTGTCACATTGCAGGCAAGGGCCATTGAAGGCTACATAACTGCCGTACACAGTTCAGAATGTGAAGTACAGGAGGCTGAAATGGATCGTGTTTGCATTATCTGTTTCATACGTCTGTAGCTTGTATTTTTTCCAGCCATTGTAACAGGCACATGACAATCAGTGACTTATATACTACCCAAATCAGCACACTGCAGAGTTGTGTACTGACTGTTACCATTCTTTGGTGAATTCACATAACAGTTCTCACTGGTGTAAATGTGAGAAAACACGTCACTGTGTGAAAGCACTATGTTAGTATGGAGCCAAGGGCTCTAAGATGTTTCATTGCCTGTTCAGCATTGCTTCACTGCTGTGTCATGCACTTAGTAATTAAAAAAAACACTCACTTCATTTTGGGAAAATGGATAATCATATCATATGTCATCAGAACAAGATGGCTCATCCTTAAGAAATTAATGTTGCTGTCCACTTCCTAAGGCCATCATAGCACTTATTTTCTTCATCTTGTTTACCTTTGTGGTAGACAGTACTGAAGCAAAAACCCACCTACATGAATATCGATAGTTCACATTCAAGGACCATACTTGACCTTTAGCTCATAATTCCCCTTATGATAGCTAGGTATTTTTGAGTCTCTGTGAGTATATGATCACAAGCAGAATGCAAATGCCCTCCACTTACGACAATAATGTCATGGAGTTCCTAAGATGCACTGTTCACTTCATGAGTACTAATGCTATATCCTTCACACATTGTGTGAAGTGATTCTGATTTCCATTAGTTCTGCTGATTGTGCAGAATGTTTATTATGGTACATATATTAAAGGCAAGGTATAAAAACCTACCACGGAAAGTGGAAAATATGTTATTCTGATGGATTTGCTACCTTCTTTGTGACAACTAAAATAATTTGCTAAATATACATGCTTAGCAAACTATCAGCAGCACCATTTCAAGTCCAGCTGCTGTTAATGGTGAATATACCAGTATCACATCAATGACTCCATCAACTACTGGAAGGTTAATAGGTCATGGACATGTCTCACAACAGGTGCATAGACGTACAGGTTTAAATCTGTCCAGAGGTGCCAATGGAAGCACAAGAAGAAGACGGCCACTAAACAACACTGGAAATATAAAGGTACTAGGAATCTTTGTTTAGATATGATCTGTTGACATATCATCTACATATAGTTATGCATCTTTATAAATAAAAGACAAATATAAATATCAAAGTGCAACTACTAAAATGTGCTTGCTAAGCAAATATAGTATGGTTTGAAAATTAATTTTCCTTAGCTTCTATGTGCATGTATCATGAATTAAAATGTTATTCCCCTAGAAGCTGAGACACTAGTAAAATTTCCTTTTGTTCCCAGCCTGTATCTTTTGTTGTTCATTGCAATGTGTTTTATTTACTCATTAGGATCAAATTCAAGCACTTACAAGGCAGGACCTTCAAGAAGTAAGCATTATTGTAGCAGAAAGAAATCTTTCTCTTATCAGTGATGTTCTTCAGACCCACTTGCTTGCCATCATTGAACAGCCTGTAACACAGATAAGCCACAATGTTCCTGAATGGTACTTTTGCCACCACTGCCAAATAATGCCCACAACTGTTGAATGTGCCCACTGTTAAGAACTGAATGTGGTGACTTGGACATGGCAATGTTAAAAATTATGGCTGTGAAGGGACAAGTTGTCCATTGTGCCCAAATTTACTGCACTGTGGCTAACAGGACAGAACCACACTGGTGACCTACAAATTGAGAGTGTGAAGACTCCATGCAGCACTGTGCTTAGGGGAAAGTGTTGCTAGACATGAGGACTGTGGTGAACAGACAGACACAAGAGCTAAATGCACACAACAGTGCCTAGCTTTGTCTTGAAAGAGTGGCAGTACATGCTGCTATGCTGCATTGCTGAATCAATCCCATTGGTACTTTACATGTAGGTCAAAAGACTAAACCATGCTTGGCCATTAACAGTAAATGTCAAGCTACTTACTTCATATTAGTATACTGTTATAAATTATACAATATTTCATGTCAGTTTAACTCTGAATGTTACATGTCTAGCTATCATAGTAACAGTGGGAAATGGGTATTTATACCATACATTTCTATCCTTGTGTTTTAGGAGGACACAATGTAATTGAATGTTTGTTGTCCGCAGGAAATGGAAAAATGTGTTCTAAGGAGAAATGTACTGCAAATCACAGATGCATATTACTGTGCTGTTTTTGCACTATCACAAGAAGCTAAGGAAAATAAAAGTAACCATCACATCGCATACAGGCAGTTTATGTTATGAAGTATGTCTGGCTTGGAAATCGAGTAAGAAGACTAATCCTCAGCTGTTGTGTACAGCACATAAGGGCTTATGTAGCAATTGGAGTGAAGAAAATACTGCCGAGGAGTTCCAGGTATAACAGTCAATTTATTGGATTCAAAAAGTAAATTGTGGTCAATCAGTGTCATTCTTTAACCTCACAGGACTTCCCCAGAACCAAAGGAGTGAATGAGTGTTTACATCACTTTTAAAGCAGTAAACAGTCACAACTAGAAGCATAATCCCCTTCTTAAAGTGCCAGAGCTCACTGCTGTAATTATATGTCAACAATTAACAGTTAAAAGAAATATACTATGCTTTTTTCCACTCTAGTAGAGTGTATTATGAATTGTTTTAAAATAGCTACACTAAGAGATTAATGAATAAAAGCAATTGTCCCAGTCCTGTTCAATACATACACTACACCAAATTACACTTGATGACCTTTATTAAACTTCCATAAACATAAAACTTTAATTAATTGATCCCAGCATGATCTATTGATCACAGCGTGAACAGTCATATAAACCATTAACTAGGGCAGCATAACCTCACTCACCCTAACCAACTAAGCAGCATTCTCACCTCCACTCGCTTATTTACTTAAGAAGCAGCATCCTCACCTCCTTACTTATCAAGCAGAGTCTATTCGCTCCCTTTCATTCCTCAACTCATTGAATTAAACATCCAACACCAGTGGGGGAATAGAAGAGGGACAAGCCTGCCCCTCTTTTCAGCCTCAACACCAAACATATACAACTAACCACAACAATCCCAATGTTCCTAAGAGAGGGAGGGAGGATGGGTATCAAGTTCATGCCAAAATCTGATCCCTTACCCAGTTACACTCACACAAAACCAGTTAAGCCCCTCATTACACTTACCTCATTTCTGCCCAAACCTCCTACTTTCACAATTTAACCCTTCCATCCCCGACACCTTAACCTTTTTCTACTGCCATCTCAACACCTATTACTATTAATACCTTACCATTCCATGCAGATGTCCCTGGACAAAATGTTTTGTCCCCAAACCTCATTTATAAGAATATAAGAATATAATCATTAATCATAAATTAAATTTATTTTATTAATCATAAATATACTTTGTGATAGAAACCCATTTTACCTACACCAAGTGTTTATATTTTATGCTGAATAAAGTCTTATGTTGTATGTGTGTGTGTGTGTGTGTGTGTGTGTGTGTGTGTGTGTGTATGTATATATATATATATATATATATATATATATATATATATATATATATATATGTGTGTGTATATATGCATATGTATACACATGCACATTGCATGTGTGAGAAAGATATTCAAAATATTGCAAAACATAAATATTATATGTGGTTAAGTACATCACAACCTCAAGATAACTTCAAATAAATACAATAAATATTTAGTATTTAGTTAAGTGAAAGTCATATTAATTCATGTAAACTAATTACAGCTTATTTGCCCTTAACTTCATACTGAATTAATGGAAATATAATCATTTAACCCTGGTGGGGAGCCAGCATTCGCTCTTAATTCCAAAACCAACACTTATATTGGATACATGTCCTCCACTGTCTACCCCTCTCATCTGGTGTGACAATTTCAATAATTCAAAATCAAAAGTAGTATCTGTGCATAGATAATCCTTAATTTAGCCTACTCATCCACAGACAGACAGAGACACACACACACACACACACACACACACACACACACACACACACACACACACACACACACACACACACACACACACACACACACACACACAAAATAAAGCTATTTCCTTACTTAACCCTTACCCTAATAATAACCTGCATACCTTTGTACACATTCACTAAAGCTTTATTTATGCATATGTATGTATATCAATATATGTAAACCAATATGCACACAACCATACACACACACACACACACACACACACACACACACACACACACACACACATATATATATATATATATATATATGTGTGTGTGTGTGTGTGTGTGTGTGATATATCTATTTATATATAGATATATAGAGATATATATATTAGTGTGTGTGTGTGTGTGTGTGTGTGTGTGTGTGTGTGTGTGTGTGTGTGTGTAAATATATTCACATTAAACACATATATGCATATATACATATAGTTAACAGAAGACCGAGAGAGGGAGTATCACTTATATGCAATGGAGAAGAAAGAGATTTGGAAAACTGAACTTAGAAATTGTTCCTGTCCTGATCACTAGAAGAAGGAGCATTTTGTCCATTGTTATTGACAGAATGTTTCCTGTGTATTTGTTTAATTTCATTCTGCACTATATATATATGTCCACTTGTGTATATACGTCTGTGTGTGTGTGTGTGTGTGTGTGTGTATATATGTATATGTATAGATATAGTTTATATATATATATATATATATATATATATATATATATATATATATATATATATAAATATGGAATCACTACGTAATACCGAAACTACACACTCCCGAAGCCCACAATACCGAGACTAAAATCCCTAAACCACACATTACCGACATTTTAAAAGCGCGAAATTCAAAATCGCAAAAGTACTACATACATACAGCACACACACAAACATATACACAGCCTCCCCCCCATATCCAAACAAACCACCCTAAACTAAAGATAAGCAGGGGGGGCTATGCCCCCCACACCCCCCCGACTTTAATATTCCAACTCGCACAGACATACACACAAGGCAAACTCACACCCACACATTATAGCCCCTCACACACACACACACACACACACACACACACACACACACACACACACACACACACACACACACACTAAAGCCCCTCACAAACACACTTACACACACATACTTACCTGAACCACAACACCAGAAGCGCTAACTCAAAATCCCTTACCATCGGGATTTTGAATTTCACGCTTCTGGTCTTTCGGTAATATGCGATTTTGGCTACATGGTCTCGAGCATTTGAAATTCGAGATTTCAAACGTTCAAGATTTAGTAGTGTTCCCATATATATATATATATATATATATATATATATATATATATATATATATATATATATATATATATATATACACACACACACACACACACACACACACACAGACACACACTATATATATATATATATATATATATATATATATATATATATATATATCTATATATAAATATAAATATATAAATGGTCTACCTGAAAACATAGAAAGCCCACAGTATCATCGAGATGAAAACATCGAAACATCATTTCAGCAAACAACCGGATTGGAGAATCCATTCCCATGGTAAGTAACCTGTTGGAAAACAAGGTAGACTTTGCCCTTTGACATTACGTATACTGAGTTTATATGTTTATTATTAGAAATGGTTCTTGACGATAATATATTCATGTTTGAATCCACTTGCTATAGACAAAAAAAGGGAATAGCCATGGGCACAAGTTGTGCTAATAGTTATGCCAACTTGGTTATGTTATAATGGGAATTGCAACATATTATTGGACATCCTAAGATTGTATTTTATTCTAGATTTGTGGATGATCTCTTTTTTCTTTGGAATGATACATTAGAAGCCCTTACTACCTTTTTTAATGAACTGAATGTGACCAGTACTTTTTTAAAATTTACCATTGAATATTCTAAGCTCAATATTAATTATCTGGATGTTACTGTTTTTATAAAAGATAATTCATGTTTGACTAAGTTATATCGTAAACCCTGTTATAGACCCTCCTTTTTATTTAGAACGAGTATGCACAACCCTACAGTGTTTCACAATATTGTCAAAGGTCAAGCCATGAGACTTTCTAGACTCTCATGTGAGGAGGAGCAATATTTTTTAGAGTTAAGAAAATTCAAGTCAGCTTTGATTAATAGAGGGTATACACAAGATGAAATAGATTATATTTATTCTGATGTTAATAGACTAAGAACTAACAGGGCATTACCATATTTTTCTAATAGAAATATTCAAACAAATGTAAAACGTACCCGCATGAATATACAGAACAACAGTACATTTATCATTCCTTTTTCTAATAATTTTGATATGGTAAAGAACGTCATTGAATGTAACTGGAATATTTTATTAGTTGATGATAATACTAAGAAGTTGGTAGGCTCTCATCCTAAATTTGTTTTTAGTAATATGTGTAATTTTAAACAATTGTTGTGTACTCAAATTGATCCTCAGAATGCCCTAGTTCCTGTCATTCCAGGAACGCAATTGTTTTTCTTGGGAACAAGAAAATGTGGCCACTGCCCACAATGTCAGTTCATAGACGAATCCAGGTTTTATAGACACCCTTTGACTGGCAAATTGTGGGAAATTCGCAATAATAGTAACTGCCAATCAAAAAATGTAGTTTATATTGCACATTGTGTCACCTGTTTTGAATTTTATGTGGGAAAGACAAATAGGTCCCTACGGGAAAGAATCAGGGATCACCAGTATTGTTATAATAGAGGACATGAGTATAGTGCAATAGCCAAACACACATTAAATAAGGGCAGTTTACACACATTTTTATACCAAGTATTGCATTTACAAGTTATAAATCCACGTCTTGGGGATTTGGTTAATAGGACTGAACAAGCTGAGTTGTCATGGATCCTGAGACTGGGTGCCCACAGATCCATGGGACTTAATGATACAGTATCTATTAAACCATATCTAAAGGGCAGGAAATTGCACTAAACATATATTATATTTATTTTTACATATTGTAGAAGACTTTTGTATATTTTTTATATATGTCTAATATATTTATATATCATTTTTAACTTCGTATATTTTGAAGTAGTTTATACACATTATTTAGTTGAACTGTTTTAAACTGCTTCTAATTAAGATTTTAGATAATAAGAGAACACACCTTATCAATTAATGATTTAATTGATCACATGACTTTTTTCTATTGTATGTAAATCAACTGCCTACCATGTATTTTTATCTGATGAAGCGGATGGGAGTCCGCGAAAGCGCTCATCTTTGTTTTTTGTGTTATTAAAGTATTTGTTTTGCATTTGATCTCTCCAGTGGATTTTTTCAGTGCAGATACCTTACATTGTTGGATCTAACATTGCGATATATTTTTATGGTTTTCTTCCATCTAATCTTGGTTTTCAATATATATATATATATATATATATATATATATATATATATATATATATACACACACACACACACACACACACACACACACACACACACACACACACACACAGACACACACTATATATATATATAAATATAAATATATAAATGGTCTACCTGAAAACATAGAAAGCCCACAGTATCATCGAGATGAAAACATCGAAACATCATTTCAGCAAACAATCGGATTGGAGAATCCATTCCCATGGTAAGTAACCTGTTGGAAAACAAGGTAGACTTTGCCCTTTTCCCAACTGTAGCATGATCTTGGAGTTTGTATATTTAGTTGGAGGGCTTTGGGGGGTGCAGCATCCCACCTACGTGGGTTAGGGATGGTATGGTTTTGTTTTCGTTAGTTGTGGTATTCATGGTTACTTACTCTGGGAATGGAGTCGATGATCCGGTCATTCACTGAAGTGACACACATGCACGCAGACACACACACACACACACACACACACACACACACACACACACACACACACACACACACACACACACACACACACGTATATATATATATATATATATATATATATATATATATATGTGTGTGTGTATGTATTTATGTATAGACAGAAGTTGGAAAAAACACTACAGAAGTCATAGAAAATGTCAGAATTGACTAAAGCACCAGAGTTGTCCTGACTTACACCAGTGATATTTGTTATGTTTTAATGCTTGTGACATTATAAAGAATAAGTGGAAGATTTTAACCAGTGACGATACTATCAAGAGAATAGTGGAGGAGGTTCCACCTTTCATAAGAATCTAAAACTTTTATTATGTCAGAGAAAGTTATACAATGGTCGGGTTTGGTCCAATGGAGTGAGGTACCTCTCCATGGAGGAATTGTACGAGTTGTAAACAGATCTCTAAAAACAGGACTTTGTCTACACCGTGCTGGTAAATGCTATGCACCATGACCAGTGGCAGCTTTTGCTATTGGACTGCAGGACTGCAGCCCCCCAGCTGTAAAAAGAAAAAATATAAATAAATACTTTTGTGTCCGTTATAATTTAGTGTCCATTTCCTAAACTCCGACTGCTGGAAATAAGTTAGAGTATCTGGACCATTTTCCCAAACTCAGACTGCTGTAAAAAGAAAAAAACAAATTAAATTTAGAGTAAGTGTTCCCAAACTTGGACTGGACACACACACACACACTGGATTAAACAGCAGTCTGGATTGGGAAACAAGGCATCAGACTGCAGATGCCCCAGAAGTCTATGCGGTTACAACCGCATAGACTGGAAGGGGATTAGACTGTAACGTCTGCAGGCTGGATAGCTGTAAACGCCTGTAGCCACTGCTCTCATGGGACTTAGCTGCTCTTGCAGGAGCAGGAATGGGGTTACACATGGATGGCTATCTGCTCTCACAGGAGCAGGACTGGGCTTACACATGGATGTCTTTCTGCTCTCGCAGGACTGGCCAATAACTTAAGTTTTTCTCTGCTTTCACAGATAGAGTTTAACAACTGCTACTTCTGTCCAGGACCATATTCTACTACAGAGATTGAGGAGGATTATCATGGAGGGAAAGTGAGTTATTTTTGTTCCATGCTTCACAGAGGGAACAACTTACCAGAACCATAGCTTAGGGAGTTATTTTCACTTTCACAGATAGACTATCATGTTGTGTGTGTGTGTGTGTGTGTGTGTGTGTGTGTGTGTGTGTGTGTGTGTGTGTGTGTGTGTAATGCCCCAGTGAAATATACCTGTTGGCTAGAGACAGGCTCAAACCCTGTACCTTGGATGCAAATAGCAAGAGCCTGAATTCCCTACCCACCATTACTTGTGAACAATTTTCAAATTTTTGCCTTATATTTGTCTTCTGTTCTGTCCCTCATAAAATATGTGGTTTTCTGGATTTTAATTCACTAAGTAATGACAGACATTTGAATTTCAGACTTCATATACTTCAGAAGGTACATGGTAACACAAAACATTTTATTCTAGCAATTTTCTAAGTTTATAAGATCAATATTTGAAATGTATCCCTATTTTTGGAGCTGTATTCCCCTGCTAAGAGGTTGAGAGCTATGGTGAGAATTGAATTCACGGAATATGTTTGGGGGCTGTATTCACCCATTATTCGCTTTGTCCAGGTGTTTTGTGCTAAGAGGTTGAGAGCTATGGTGAGAAGGGAATTCACTAAATGATAGCCATTTAAGTTTCAGTCTTCCTGTCTTTGCAGAAATGGCTAATTTGGCATAGTGGTATGTTGCTCTGACTGTAGTGCACAGGGTCCTGGGTTCAAGACTTGGCAGTGAAATGCATGGTGGTGACACAGCATTTTATTGTAGCAACTTTCCAAGATTATACAAGCATTGTTTAAAATGTGTGCCTGGTTTTTGGGGTTTTGTCCCCCCCCCACAATAAAAGTTGGCTTTTTCCAGATTTCTTGTGCTGCAAAGTTGAGAGATACAGTTGAGTGTTCACTGAAATTTACAAGGAGCTGAGCACTTCAGGGGAAGAGATGTTTAGAGCTGCTTATGCTGAGTCTGCTTGCTTTGTTAAATATCACAACAGGTAGCGTACTTGCTTTTAATGCAAAAGGCTGTGGGTTTTACTCCCACAGTATGTAGATACATTGCTGATACTGTACTGTGTTGTACTTTTAAAGGGGGTGGATGCTGCAGTCCTGAGAATGTCCTCTTTGGCAGAGATACCTAGTAACTTGGGTTGGGACGGTGGCCTAATGGTTAAGGTGTTTGCCTTACAAACGCAAGGTGCAGGGTTTGAGTCTCACAAGGGATAATTGGCTAGGCTTAAAATGGCTCGTAAGAGCAGTTAGCTTAGTACTAACCTATGAACCATGAACCTTTTATCAGTTTGCCATTCAGTCCCTATTGCAATATTACTAGCTTATCATTTTTTTTAGTATAACATAGGCAATGTATTCATCAAGGGCAATGGGTACTTTATTTGTAATTGAAATAATGAAATATAATGTTGTTTGCTAGCAGCATCCCCTTCATTAGTTGCAGATCTCTTTAATGTGGAATTATTTAGATGACTGCTGGATTGCAGAAGTTTGAGGAGACTTTTATGATAGAAATGTTCTGAATTGGGCAGTTTTGTCATTGCTGGTACATCCATTTTGTTTCATTGTTTACTGGAAAAATGTTCAAAACAATAAATTTAAAATGCCTTCTAACAACTGTACTGTATTGTACAATATAATTTAATACAATCAGGAATGTGTATCAAAGAGCACATGTATGTTTTGTGTGTGAGGGGCCTATGATTTGAAAACAGCTCAAAGCTAATCTTTATCTGCCACTGGCCAGATATATTTTCTTTGAATGTGGGTCTCAATGGTGTTTCAATGAATGTAAGTTTCAAGGGCAGAGAAGTTTTAATGCTAAGTCTAGTTTCATTGCGAGACTGCATTGCTTTGTTTAGCAGACGTCCATTAGTGTTTGTGCTGAAAAATGTAAAATAAAACTTTTAAATGAAATCCAAATCATTGCAGAAGTAAAGCAATATGCACATTACAGTGTTTATGGTAAATGGGGTGAAATAGCCAAGTAATGGGACATTGGAATGGCTGCAGGGGGGAGGCCTCGTTCAACCATGATTTTGTGAGGGGGGAAGGATGGCAAACTCAAAGACAGCCCCGGCTGAACTATACCTCTCAGCTGTCCAGATTTTTACAGAATGAATAGATTTTTGCTTATTTTTGGGCTTGTTCATAAAATTTATGGTTTTCTGGAAAATCGTTTAGGAATGAAGTCACTAAATAATGACAGACATTGAGTTTCAGACTTCATACCCTTTAGAAAAATTATTGCTAAAGCAAGACCTGTTTATTAGATCAACTGTCTAAGTTTATACAAGAGCAATTTTTAGTACTGTTTGTATGTTCCCCCAATATATTTGGCCTTGTCCAGATTTCCTGCATTAAGAGGTTGAGAGGTACACTCAAATAAATCACTTTATAGAATTAGGTATATCCAAACCTCTCAGCTGTCCACAATTTTGGCTCAAAATGGTGCTCTCCCCCTAATAATCCCTCAGCAAAATGGCAATTTTGGAAAAAAACATGGAGGGTTTATAACAATTAATAAATAATTGTAATGATCAGCATTATAGATTACATTTATTTCAGAAGTGCATGGAGATTCTCTTATTTTGTCAGCTGCTCCACTTAGTACTAATATTAAAAAAGTGTTCATTCTTTGATAGGTTACCAGCTGTATTGTGTGGCTGTTTTATATTTTTGCATCACATTTTGGTCTGTTTTTCATAAAATTGTGGTTTTCTGGGAAACTTGTGGCAAATAATTAAAGATTGAAGTTAGAAAATAATGACAGAAATTTGAGTTTCAGATTTCATACCCTTCAGAAAAGTCATACTAATGCAAGACCTACTATTCTATTATCTTTCTAAGTTTATAAGAGCAATATTTAAAAATCGTCCTTGTTTTTGGGCCTCTGTCCCACTTCTATTTATGGCTTTGTCCAGGTTTCTTGCTCTGAGTTTGAGTGGTATGACAAATGTGTCAGAGTCATTACGGTCAGCCAGAGACCATGGCCGGCCTTAGGCATAGGCCAACTAGGCGGGCGCCTAGGGTGCCGCTCTAGCAAGGGCGCAGGGGCAGTGGGTAGTGTGTGGTTGACTAGGGCACCAGTTGACCTAAGGCTGCTCCTGCCAGAGACATTTCAAATTGTGACATACTTGTTGCATCCCACTCCCCCATGCAAAGACTCTGGATGTTTCCAAGCAAGGCAAGGAGCAGTTATGCAGTGTAAGTGTGCAGAGTATCCCCCCATCCAAAGTAAACACAAGTACTACAGTGGCTTTTCATCTGTCCTTGATTTTGCAGAATGTTCTGGTTTTCTGTCATATTTTTATACTGTTGATTTATGCTTCTAATTATTCAGAAAATGCATGTTGTTGCAGTGCCTGCTGCCCTGTGTTTATGTAGCAATG